>NW_022060254.1:800849-1100849 GCF_007364275.1 Archocentrus centrarchus
TGCTCAAGTAGAGTAGAAAAGCATTATATAAGAACCAGCCCAAAAAGCCACTGCACAAACACATGGCACAACATAGAAGAGCCACCTTGATGGGGCAAGACTCAGCTGTACATCTGCACCTAAAGGATAAAGGTCACTCCTTCGAGGATGTCAGTGTTCACATTCTGACCCAGGAAGACAGGTGGTTTGAAAGAGGAATAAAACAGGCCATCTATGTCCACTGTGAATGGCCGTCATTGATCCTTACGACACCAGTGGCTAGCCTCTTACAATGCAGTTTTGAGATCCCTTTCCAGGCTCCTCAACTCCCACTCACACCACATGACAGTGGGGCAAGGTCTCACACTAGGGTTTAAATACCCAGCACTCTCCACCTTTTGATTTTAGAACCAACGAAGCCTCTCTGATAAGAGGTAAGACACTGAGACTACCATGACCTGGATGACTGAGAATCTACACAGATGCTTGAGCCTCGTTTAAATGCCATAGCTCATGACCATAGTATACTTGTTGTTAAGTTTCCAGCAGGATAGCATGCCATGACATGAAGCTCAAACCAGCTGAAATGTTTTTCTTGAAGATGACAGTGAATTCACTGAACTGAAATGCCCTCCACAGTCGCCAGATCTCAGTCAATAGAGCACCTTTGGAATGTGGTGGATTGAGAGATTTGCACAGAGGATGTGCAGCTGACAAATGTACAGCAACTCCAAAATCTCTGAGGGATGGATGTTTCCAGCACCTGTTGAGTCTGTGTCATAAAGAATTAAGGCATTCAATTCCATTACTTCAGTTAAAACCCTGCATGACTGTGACTTCTTACTCAGTGGTCTAATTAAATGAAACACTTGAGCACTAATTGTAGCTTAATCAGCCTTTGACCAACACATAAGAGTAAAGTTGTGAAGCACAGAAAAAAAAGATTGAAAGAAATGGAAGCAAAAATATTTCTGGCTTAAGATTAGTTCGATCCCCGGCTGCTCCAGTCTGTATGCCAAAGTATCCGTGGGCAAGATACTGAACCCTTACTGTGGCTGTGTGACTGTTAAAGCATATGAATGTATGAATGTGTGTATGAATGGGTGAATGAGTACTCAGAGTAGAAAAGCACTACATAAGAACCACTCCATTTACTTTGCACTTTTGTTTTGTAAACTCATTAATCTTAAAAGCTAATCAACAGATTGCAGATCCCAAGGAAACAACTGTGGAAAGTGGTAACCCTATATACCCTTTTCTGAATTATGCATGCCGTATTAGATAACCCATTATCCATTACCAGTGCTATGTTGTACAGGTGGTGGCCTTAAACCATTTAACACATATGCTAAAGAGATTCAGTGAGTGCTTGGGGAAGGTAATGCTTAGCGGATTGATGCTTTCTCTGATGCTGGTTGCAGGACTCCACAGTTCTTGCCCAGGTAAGGTAAAAAATCTGTAAAGTGTGCTTTTTGATTTTTATGTTTGGTAACTAATTGCTGACAAATGTCAAAATTCATAGCATAATATGTGTTTCTTTATTTCCAGGAAAAACAGGGGAAAAGGTCTTGTGCTTTTCCCTTCAAGAATGGATCCAATGGCCCCTAAAACCTTGAACACAATAAAAGTTTCTGTTCTATTTCCATTTACCAAAAAAATAAAACTTTTAAACACAAAATGTTTTGGGATCTTTTCTATTTTGGGGCTCTCTATGGGACCACCGTGCTTAAAGCAGATAACCCATAAGCTAGACAGGAAATGGCGTTTCACTAATTTCTAAATTAGTTTAGTCTAAATTCATTTAGCCTGGAAGAAGAGTGTTGCTCTATACATTAAAACCCTCCTTAAAGCTAGGACATCTTACTATTCATCACTGACTGAAGAAAATAAGAACAACCCCAGGTTTCTTTTCAGCACTGTAGCCAGGCTGACAAAGAGTCAGCTCCGTAGAGCAGAGTATTCCTTTAACTTTAATTATAAAGTTAAAGTTTCCAGTTAAAGAAACTTTAACTAGATGCACCTGTGACCTGCCCTTGCCTGCAATGAACAACTGGTTAACACGAGCGTATCACCGCTGAGATGTCTTATCAAATGCACTTTGAATTACCATAAATACCGTTTGTCCTATCGAAAAAATTCAAATGGTTTCTGAAAGCTGAGAAATTGCGCTTCACAGACAACATAAGGTTATTACGGTAATTGTTGCCAGAAGTCCACGAACAGAGGGATATTTGAAGTACGCTCTGTTCCCGATGACACGTTTGGCTTTATAGGGTTAATATTGTGTAGGACCTCCTTGTGTTGTCAAAACAGTGCATGGGTATTGAGATATCTTGAGGGTGTTGTGTGCTGTGGAACATTGACAGCTGGGATGTCAATGACTTTGGGATGTGGAATGGCCTTCTTCTGTTGGATCCCACAGATCCTCAGTTAGATTAGGATCTGGGGAGTCTTTGTTGCGTTTCTTTTCTTCCAGCAGTCGGCGCACAGTGTCTCTGAAACAGGCGGCTGCCATCAGGGAGCACTGTTAGCATGTGGAGGTGTGCTTGATCTTCAGTAGTCTTTAGGTGCATTGTATGTGTCAAAGTAAAATCTGCACAAATGCCAGAACCCAAGGTTTTCCAGCAGAACATAGCATTGCAGTGAGATGATAAATATTATTTATGTCATCTGTCAGTGCTTTTAATATTGAGGCTAGCTTGTGTAACTCCAAACCACTGCATGGAAAAAAATGCTCTATTGGAGCTTTTCTTATCATTGACTCAAGCGGTCTTTGCTATAATCTTCCGTAGCTAGATGCAACCTCTTGGATCTGGAATGTAAGCTACAGAAAGACTAAGAGAATATTAAAAGTTTGTGGCATGTGTGTTTGCTGAGGACTAGCAGTGGTAGTCGGGAGTGTGTAAAGAAACTGTTGATACTGTATTGCAAGAGTTGCCTAGTAGTCTCCTGTATGAAGTACCTGAATATTTAAATATGCTTTGCAAATTTAGGGCCTGTCTACTTCTCAGTCAAGCCTGCAGAGCCTGCATGACTGAGAGATGGCTTTTAAACTCAAAATTACAGTGACATATTTTTGGGTAAGTGTAAGAATTGTGGGTTGGTCTTGATAGCATCTTCATATACACTCCCCTCAAAAAGTATTGCAACACTGAGGCAAATCTCTTTATTTTTGCTGTAGACTGAAAACATTTGGGTTTGACATTAAAAGATGAAACATATGAGACAAAAGAGCAACAGCTCAGCTTTTATTTGCAGGTATTTATACTGGACCTGACACACAATTCAGAAGATAGCACCTTTTGACTGAAGCCATCCATTTCCTGTGAGCAAAAGTATTCAAACGTGACTGACAGGTGCGTCCTGTTACAACTGACTATTCAAACAATAAATCGCGTTGAATGTCTACACTCAGTTTCAGATTTGGGTTTGCCTGGGCAGACTGTGCATTTATAGTTAGAGGAGTAACCAACATGAAAACCAGAGAGCTGTCTGTGGATGAAAAACAAGCAAATGTGACGCTGAGAGAAGATGGAAAACCAGTCATTGCACAAACATTAGCCATAGCCAGTAACAACCATATGGAAGGTCCTGAAGAAGAAGTCATCACTGGTGTACTAAGTAACAGGTGCGGAACAGGTAGACCAAAGAAAACAGCAGCAGCTGATGACAGAAACATTGTAAGTGCTTTAAAGAAAGACCCTAAACAGCTTGTTAGCAACAACCTCCAGAGGGCAGGAGTGAAGGTATCAGAGTCTACTGTCCACAGAAGACTTCATGAACAAAAGCACAGAGGCTTCAGCAGAAGATGCAAACCACTAATTAGCAAGAAGAACAGGAAGGCCAGGCTGGAATTTGCCAAGAAGTACAGAGAGAAGCCTCAGGAAGTCTGGGAAAAAGTTTTATGGGCTGATGAAACCGTTACCAAGGTGATGGAGAGGCTAAAGTTTGGAGAAAGAAAAGATTCCCAAACATACGAGCTCATCTGTGAAACAATGGAGGTGATGTCATGGCTTGGGCTGCATGGCTTCATCTGGGACAGGCTCATTGATCTTCACTGATGATGTCACCATAATGGCAGCAGTACAATGAACTCAGAAGTCGACAGAAACATTTTGTTTCTCAGTTTAAAGAAAGATGCAACCAAACGGACTGGGAGATCCTTCATCATTGCGGCAAAGATAATGACCCCAAACACACTGACAACACTACAAAGGAGGCAGGAAGTGGAAGGTTTTAGACTGGCCCAGTCAATATCCAGACTTAAACCCTATAGAGCATTTTAGCTGCTAAAGAGGAGACTGAAGACATTAATACACCCCCCACCCCCCCCCCCCCCCCCCCCCCCCCCCCCCCCCCCCCCCCCCCCCCCCCCCAACAAAGAAGCAGCAGTGAAAGCCTACACCACAGAAGAAGAATGAAAATGTTGAGTTATGTCACTGGGTCACAGGCTTGATGCAGTTATTGCAGCAAAGGACTTGCAATTAAATATTCAGTCTTATTCACTTTAATCTATTTTATCTGTTCCAATATTTTGATCACAAAAAAAGATGTGTGGGCTCAGACAGAAGGTGCCATCTTCTGAACTCTGTATCAGATCCAGATGGAAGTACCTGGAAATAAATAGTCCATATGTTTCATCTTTTAATGTCAAACCCAAATGTTTTCATTCTACAGCAAAAATAAGGGATTGGCCTCACTGTTCCAATACTTTTGGAGGGGAGTGTAGTAAGTTATTTAAGGAAATTTTAAAATCAAAAGACCTGAATGTTTTTTTTTTAGAATTGGAATAAACTTTATTTTCAAGTCAAGTCCATATTTTTTTCAAGTTTTATTCTGTACATAAAACCATAGCTGCAGGCTGTGTGAGTACTTTTAATTCCACCTAATCAAGATAGCTATATTTCAGAAGAAAGAACTCAGCTCATTCTTTGCATGGAAACAGGATAATTGCAATTTCTCCTTATACTGATACGGTATGTCAGCAGATACAGGTGAGTGACAGTAAATCAGATGGAGCTTGAACTGGATCCAGTCCTGAAATATTTCAGTGCCCTTATTTGGTGCATTATATATACAGGTCAGAAGTTTACATATGCTCTTCATGGGCATGAATGTACTTTTGGGCTTTGAAGTGATTATAAAGTGCACATCTTTAATGACTTTAAAAAACAACAATTGTATATAGAAGTTTAAACTTATCTTGGCTTTTGTCAAATCTACACAGGGCCAAAACTATATATACACACTCGAGTATACACCCACTTAAAGCTTTTAAGAAGTGGTGCTGATGTTTCTACAATGTTTTTTTAAATTGACAAGGCCTGTTAACTTCTCATTAGTGATCATGACTGACTACGTCTGGCAGTTTCTCTTTGTCAGTATGAAAAGAATTTGTGTGACAGCACTCATTGGATTGACTAATGCTCAGAACAACGGTCCAAGGAACTCACTTAAGATCTGAAAAGCAGAATTGCAGATTTACACAAGTTAGAAAGGTCTCTTGGAGCCATGTCTAAACAGCTGTAGGTTCCAGGATCATCAGGTTAAATCAAATGGAAAGGTACTCAAGAATGGAGTTAGGCCAAAGCAATTTTGCAAAAGTTATTGGTAGGGCAGCCAGGGCTCTGGATATTGCCTGAAAACCTTACAGCATCTGCATCTAGGTTTGAGTGGACTGTGCATATATGGCCCTGACAAGTGCAGGTGCCCTTCCTACCTGGTGTGTAGAGAATTGAATTCACCAGCAGCTAATGGTTGCTCGACTTTCGTCACCTGTCTCATTAGGTGCAGTAAGATTCTGGCGCTTCCCGCTGTATGTGTGAGCTTCAGATGGCGGTGCTTCTCTTCTATCATGAAGTAGCAGGCAGATGTGCGGTAGCCTATCTAGGTGCAACAAGGTCTTAAAGAGGGCCAGGTCTCTTTGCCTCAGCCAACACCTGGGATCCCAATATGAGGCCCAGGGATCTCAGGCCCCTTCTGGAGGCTTTTTGCAGGCACAACAACTGCTGAAAAGGAAGGGGAGAAGAACAAGCAGCTAAGGTACTCCAAACAGCCTCTCCCCTCCTGACTTTTCCCAGAGCCTGGCTGGCCTCCTGAAGTCCTCAGATGGGTTCCTGGACTTTATCCCATTCTGGACCTCAAATGGCTCAATGGGTTTCTTTGCACCCTGGGAAGCAAAATTCCAAGGGTCAGGCAGGCCATCAATAAAGGAGACTGGTTTACAACCATCGACCATCTGATAGTCCTACCAGTAGGACAATTAGATTTATGTATTTCATTCTTAGATTTATTTCTTTAGTCTAACAAACAGTAGCTTTGTCCAAGACAGCATGTTTTTTAGGGTTCTAACAGACTGTATACTGGTTTGAATAACAGTTAACCCACTGAAGTAATGCATTCTTATCTGATCTTGCTACAGAAAATAGAACTCCTCACATGCTGGCCAAAGGCTTCATTTTGAGGATTTTGTATTATGCCTCAATTTTGTGCTTTTCACAACAAACTGCTCTGACTCATTTTATAAATCTAACAGTCCTACTTCCTGTATCAGAATATACATAGCTAATGTACTGGAAGTTCACTGACCACACCTTCTGACCCTACTTTGAGGACCATTTTTTTTCTGTACCCATAATTAATTTTTTTTGGCTTGCAATATCCATCCAATACTGATTAAGTGATAATAAAGAAACCTGTGGGACCTGTAAGAAAATGTGAGATTCTGATCTCCTTGCAGGACCAAAAGTCAATGAGTGGAGCAAATCCAGGTGGTGCTGCTGCAGATCTGCATGAAGGTCCCACTAATTTTGATGACCCATATGGCCTAACATTTGCAATTGTCAAAGTCATGGGATCTTCAATAAGATTTTAGATAATTAGGGGTAAAGTTACTTTAGTGCTCAGGCCTCCCAAAATGTGGGGTTGACCCACTTAGCATAGAAGGGGTTAATCTGAAAATTAATATATATAATCAACCTTATTACCTTGTTAACCATCTGTCTGTCCATGCCAGTTGTCTAAATAAAGGTAAAAGATAAGTCTGTCTGAAAACTATGCAAAATAAATAAATAAATGAATAGAAATGGGAGGTAATAGGGTGTAAGAGATGTGGTATACTCATCAATCTAGTGGAGGGATTTTTTTTTGCCCACTTCTACTTATCTTGCTACCTATTTGGTGGGTAAGTTTCTTAGATTTCTTTTCACCACAAAGCTTTCTATACACTGTAACATCCAAACGCTTTCAAACACTGCACAGTAAGAAAAAACCCCAGGTTTCCATGCCTTCAAGATACAAATAGCATATTTGCAATAACTCTTTAATCTCCAAAAAAATGTAAGAGTTACCATCAGCTATAACCCCAGTCCTGTAACAAACCATCTGGTATGGAGTCATCTTTATTGTAGTGTATTCCTTTGGTCCTGAAGAATTGTGTAGCTGCACTCAGATGGCTTGTAATCACATATAGAAATGAAATAGGATTCACTTTAAGCTTTTTGATCATTTTAACTGTATTTAGAGTGAGATGTTACCGTTTGTGACGTTAAAGTTTGTGAAGTTTAACACATCTTACAGCTTAACCTTACAGAATTCATTGACCTTTTGAGATTGCTTGTTCATCGGTTATACTGTTGTTGTTTTTTTAAAATATAAACCCCCCCCCCCAAAAATAAATAAACAAATAAATAAAATAAAATAAAAAAATAGGGATGCTAGTCAGTTTGTCTGTTGAAGGATACAAAGTTTAGTGGCAATGTGCAATTACCTTAGTTAATAATTTGCATTAAAAACATAAGAAATTGTAGTATGTTTCAGTAGCGGTGATTTTATGTATTATAAATATTATAAATTATAAATACTGGTGTATTTGTTATCTGTTACAGTCTGGTGACTGTAGACAGGCTTTCAACCTGTCTACAGTTACATTAGAATATCCACTGAATTTTGGGTGTGGTTTATAGAAATGGGGAGTTGTCCTGCATTGCTTTAAATATGCACTTTCTTGAATTCTGATTAATCCTACACAGAAGCAGTGAGTGTAGGTGGCAATCTTGGAGTACATTGCACAGTTGTCTTAATTTCATCACAACAAGCACAGGGTGATTATTGACAAACTAATGATTTTCTGGTACCTGTGTGTCAATGGTTTGTTTCATGTATAGGCGGGGCTGCGTGGGAGAAATGGACCCTGCTATCATGCAACAGAGTGATATGCTAATGTCTTTGCATCAACATGGAGCCTACTGGCATGAAGCACTGGAGCCAAGGATGTACCCAGGAGACATGAATCATTTTGGTGTCCATGTTCTCATCACTTGACCAACAGGATAACCTACTGAATCCATGGTGTGTTCCTTTGAGTTTTGTATTCTTTGGGTGCTTAAGAGACCTGTTCTTTACAGTATGACGGTCCGATCAATTTTGTGTGTAACTGTCGGGAAACAAAGTGGAAAGCTGGCAGCATGTTGCAAATGAATTTTATTTGCTTTCTTAGCAGAGGGAAAATGGTATGTTCATGATGAATGTATGCTGCATTTGGCTTTGCTCACCACAGTGTACTTGCCTTATTACCCATCAGTGTCACTTTGTGTGCTGAATTTTGCAATGTTAAACTATCCTATGAGTTATGTCTTTGGAGATAATTCATGTGATATTTGCTTAGCTTTACTCACAGGTTGTTAAAGAACATCAGCATTGCTAAAAAATAATAATAAAAGATTGAAGCTATTAGTTTTAGCAGGGGTAGAAACCGCAGTATGTTTTACCTAGGCCACTGTACAATGCATTGAGAGTGCTGTATTTTTACACTATGCTAAAAAGGCAGAAGCACAACAATGTGCCAACCACATGGCTTATTCTCTGGCTGTAAAGAATTGAATATGTTCAAATGTAGAAAAATGTATGTTTGCCATTTGTGTCCTCGCAAATGGCAGTGTGTGCCAAAAATATCCCAGCTTTGGGCCGACAGTGTGCTTTGGTGTCATTTCAACTTGTATTGCATATTGCAGTGTTTGTCACCTGGTGCACATGGCAGTACCGGTGCTTTTCAATCATGTATGGATGCAGAAGCATGGAGATGGCACACAGGGAAACCTCAGTAACCACTTGGTTTCCTTCTTAAACTACTGCAGCTGTACATACTTCAACCATGAGTATAAATGGTTACAGGAATGTGTTCACATCATAGTTTGCACCAAAGTGGACCAATGCCTCGGCTTTAATCAGAGGAATAGTTTTTCAAGTTATTCTTATCTCGGTCAAAAATGGTGTATATTGAATTATAACCTCAAACAGCCAGATTTATTTTTAATTTTTTACTGAACTCAACTGAATTTACTGACAGTTCTGCTTGTTCTCCATGACTCGCCAATAAAGTCACGTCATGGTCTGTTCCTTGTTTTTGTGAATCTTTTGGTTGCATTTTTTTTTCTCCACTGTGCGTTTTCATACCGCCAACTCTAAATCTCCTTCGGGTGGCTTGGGCATCATTAAATACTAGACCTATGTGTGCACTGAGTGTACTGACATTTACTCTCAGTTTTGTCTGGAGTACATGCCAGCCACTGAGAGAGAGCCATTAAGAACACGAGCGAATGATAAGAGTGAATCAATGAGTGTGTGAGAGGCAGCAACACAAAAACAAAATAGCATTACTCTCACTGGCAGGACCAGGGTACCGAGCCAAGCCTGACAGCTCATCTCACAGCTTCAAAAGCATGATGGAAAAATTCCAGTGTCCCCAGTGTGTATGTTTGAATCTGCTGTGACCAGACAGTGTTTTCTCTGCAAATGCCCTTACAGCTCACGTGGCCCATTGATAGATTGCTGGAACATGGCTAACATTTCTGTGTTAGACACTACAAACCAATAATTCCCCTATGACACGAACCGGCCACTCCTCCAGTGCTTAAACACATCACAAACCCCCAACAAACAGGCCATAACGAAGGACTTATAATAATTCAGTTCAGCCAGGACAACAGTGAACAGAAATAATATTATGTTTTAAAGGTTATCTTACACAAAGTTTAAAATGGGTTGACATTTATATAGTGCTTTTCTAGTTTTACTTGCCACTCAGAGTGCTTTAGATAGAAGCCATATTTATTTAGCATCCAAGCCAATTTCCGCTCACCAGCAGATGTAACACGGACATGTTTGGAATGATGGAAGAAACCAGAGCAGAAGTGAAACTCCAACCAAAAAAGCCTCAGGAGAGTCCAAACCCAGAAACCCAGATCAATGCTGTGAGCCACTAGTGCTAACCACTGCACACCTGCTCAATTGATAAAAACAGCAAAGGCACATGTCATCCAGCTGTTATACAGAAATATGGCCTAATTTGTTGAGCAAAAAGAAATCACGGTGCAATGTCCATTCTTACTACAGACTGTGTTTATTGTTCATTTTTGAGGTTTCACTCACTAGTTTACGATGGGCTGCTATTACAAAATTTGAAGCTGTTCTCCATTTGCAAAATGTATATTTCAGACGTTTGTGATATTGAAAGATAATAAGCTTCTTATTATTAGTTTGTTAAATTATGAATTTTCCACAAAAGTGATGTGCCAGCTGTAGATATTATGTATATATTGTATAAATGAGAGAGAAAGGCAGCAGGCTTGACAGGCTCTGTTAATGCTGTCAAAAACTGGTTTCTATGAAGCTACTGTGGGGACACGTATACAGGAGCTGGTACAGCTCCATTCACCACTGGAGCCACCTTTGCATTTACTTTCTGCATACTCTCTAGAGTTCCTCTTTCAGCTCATGGTGTAAAGTGCTACACCTCTTGCTGAACTGGACTCATGTGGTTTTGTGTTTTCAAAACCACATGAGTCACCTACTTCTATGTCTGCCATTTGTACTTAGAAGCCATAACTCCGTGGGAAAGATATACTCACTTTCTTCAACCTGGTTGCTAGTTGGTTGGTATGCTGAGGATTATGTACAGTCTATGCCTTGGGTATTACCCTGCTGCCGGTATGTTCTACTACTTTCATTTCTTTTATTTTCCCTGTGAACCATCTTTTTTCAGCTGCCAGTAAACTGTAAAACCCCATTAACAGCTCATCCGTGGAAGGCACCATATGGCTGTACCCACTGGCAGATCGGTCCTGTTCTTTTAGAGGTGTACCCAACAAATGATAGAATCCTTGTTTCTTGCTTTGGTAATAGTTCAAGGCCTTGTGGTTTGCTGTTGCCACAGCCTTGACTTTTCCACCTCTTGTATACAGACTGACAGGTGATGACTGGTATGCCTACCCAGCTGGTCCACGGGAATAACTGTCCCATTCCTGTATGGGACCACAATGGAATCATTGGATGGTCTTTACCTTACAATATGAAGCGCCCTGGGGCGACTTGTATTCATGATCACCACTCAGAATTATCTGCAGCTGTTGTTCTTCACATTCCTTAATGTTTCATAGAAAGCAGAAGAGAAAGACTTTATAGTCTTCGAGGTGTTTTATTTTGGCGTTGCACAGTGGGGGGTGCTCTGTGTGTGTTCTGTGCTGTTGTGGCAGAGAAGTTTCATCCCAGAATCTGCATTGTTCTTGCCTTCAGCAGCTGTTTTTGTGAACTGTTGCTAAATAAAATGTCATTAAAATGGAAAAAAAAGGACCTATGGAAAACCTGTGTGCGTCCATAAAGCATCTGAGGACTGACCAAATAGACCCAAAGATAATTAGACCCAATGCAAAATGGGACATAC
The DNA here is from genome assembly GCF_007364275.1 of Archocentrus centrarchus. NCBI lineage: Eukaryota > Metazoa > Chordata > Actinopteri > Cichliformes > Cichlidae > Archocentrus > Archocentrus centrarchus. The sequence continues at coordinate 812,548 of NW_022060254.1, forward strand.
CAACAGTGTGTGAGAAAGCACTGACAGTAGCATCATGTACTATTAAATAATTTGATTAATTAACAATGACTACTGTTGGCCGCTGTCCCAGACAGCACTACTTTTTTTAACCTCTCGGTTTACATGCATGGCTGGCACAGGGGCAAAGTTCCTTTCCATTAATTAATGCAAAAGCTTGTGGTCCAATTGCAGAAGCAGTCAGCACTTAACTCTCCTTCTCATGTATGTTTAGTTTCCCTTTTGGTTGGTGCCTTGGAAGAATGGATGTGTGCCTCTTGGTGTGGCCAGCAGTTGAGTGATTGATGTTTTGTCCCCTTTGCCAAGGATGGAGATACTAGTGAACATGCAAAGATTCAGCAGTTACTACAGCTCCTGAGCTCTACTATGTTCTGCTTTCATCCTGCTCTGAAACACAAAATACAATTTAATATCATCCACAATAATCTTTCTTCCATTTTTTATCTTATCAGTTGTTCCAAGATGAAGATTGATACCAGCCTGACAATGTCCCAGCTCCCAGAGGCCCTGTCCCAGGCAGGCCTTCAGTTTGCTGTGGCTACTGAGGAGGACTTTGATGACATCATGGCTATGAGCCAGGACATCTATGGAGGCCTTGACTACCTCCCTACTAGATACACCAGTTGGCTGCAGGAAACCAATCGCACAGTAATATTGGCACGCAAACAGGGAAAAGTGGTAAGTTCAATCAGTAGCAACTGTGATGAGAATAAGATAAATGGCTATAAAGTATCACCGCGTGGTATTCGTGCCATTTGTGCCCCCCACCCCATGATGTAACCTGATGCGCACCACTCGAAAAATGTAACTACACATCAGGTTGATGCAGCTTGCAAGGACTCTGATTACATGCAGGGTTCAGAGGGGATTTCTGGTTACATACGTACAGTAGGCCCCGCAATAACCCAACGCAGAAGCATAATTCATGCCTCAGGCAGAGCGCCGTGAGAGAGAGAGGCTGCAGGCAGATGATAAACTTTTTTACTTTTACAATAATTCATTAAAATGTGTTTCTGATTTTGCAGTAGCTGTAGGACAGTTTTAAAATGCAGGCAGTCACTGGAACAATCCGTTTCACAGTGACTGCTCTGTTTTTATATCTTCGTTATTTTAGCACAACTAATCCCACACTTTATCCAAAGTTCATTCTTAAATTTTCCATAATGCTCATCTTCAACAATAATTAAATTATTTAGAGGTGTTAGGTATTGTGCTGTTTGTTGTACTCCTTATTTAGTAGTAGCTTCTAAAATATATTTTACCTTCACGAATCTGTAATGTAATTATCAAAATAATTAGTAAAATGAATAAAACACTTATAATTGGGAGAATTAGTTGAAAATTAACTTTTTTCTTTATTCTCCATTATTTCTCTTGTAGGATTGGGGTCAAAATCTTCCCCGTAGTATCAAAAATGGTGTTGAGTATCAAATATTTTCCTGGGTGTCGGTGTGGGGTTTGACGTTTTAGTATCATGATAACCCTAACAGGCTATCATTCTCTGTCTGTCATCATCTTCTGCTGTTCTTGATAGATTGCTCTGGAGTCTGTTTGTGTCATTGATGATGGAGAGACTATGCTGGTGGAAGGTCTGCGTGTTGCCCCTCAGGAAAGGGGCAAGGGCGTGGCAGGGGTGCTGCTACGCTTTTGCGCTGAGCTGGTTAAATCCAAGTATCCAGAGGTCAAAGTGAGCCGCTTGACCCGCGATGATCAGCTTAGACCGAAGGACTTTGAAAAGTACCGCATCATAACTAAGCAGGTAAAGCAAACCAGCCTAAAACCCCTCTGCATTGATCTGTCCTCATGCTTAACATCTCGTTGTTGTTAGCGGCCAACAAAATGAAAGCAAAATGTCATTAGCCTCTTTAGGCTCTTCGCTCTTTCAGCACTGGCTTCTCTCTCTCCAGGGAATTCTGCTGGTGCGCTTTAGAGCTGAAGACCTCAAGCTGCGTCTCTCTGAGCTCGGGTTAGAAGGAGCCAATGAGTCCACTCTGTCCACCTTTTGCTCCAGCCCTCCTCCAGTGCGTCTTGACCATACAGCAATCCACCAGCTTTATCTGACCACTGACCTGATGCAGGGAGTCCTCCCTAATGCCACCATCATTCAAGACTGGCAGCCATTCAAGATTTTGCAAAGTAACATGGCCATCCTACTAAAGAAGGAGATTGACTGGATGGTGGATGATGTGTCCAATCCTACTGTGGCAAGCCTCTGTACCTTTCCTTTCAGGGTTCCCATTGGAGATGACTGGTAAGTGTTCCTCCTTCACTTATTGATAAGGCCAAATTGATGTCACTGGTTACAGGGACAGGGAAAACTGTTCTGAAGAAAGTGTGCTAACTGCTGTCTACCATGACAGAATCTTATACACAGTACACATAATTTCTTTAATACCTTCTTTACATTTAGAAATAGTCTTACTTTTAAGAACAGTCAACTGATGCTTTTTTTTTTTTTTTTTTTTAAACCAGGTATTATCTGAACATTGACATGTTTGGCAAAGACCTCAACCTGGCTCGGCAGCAGTTCTTGTGCCACTTGCAGCGCCACACTGCCACCTTGAAGGGTCACGTGATGTGCCAGATGTTCCTGGACCCGCCACTCTGGAAGCCCATGGCTGAATTCTGCCGCAACATCTTGAGCGTGGAGCTGGTGAAAGAGTATACCGAGCAATGCGTGGTGGAGTGTGATCTCGTCTAGTTACAGAAGGTGGATGGAAATAAGCAGAAGCTGTAGGGGTGCGACAGGAAGGAAGACGGGTTTAATCAACAAGGAAGTAACACAAATCAGTTACACTTATTAAATAAATGCAATGCTGTACTGAGGAGGAAAATCACGTAAACAAAATGTAGTTTCAGATTTAAAACAAAACTTTGAAGAATGCAGAAAAACAAATGATGGGAACTTAAATTCATTAACGCATCATGTAATCAACTACAAGAGGTCTGTGACAAATACTGAATTTATAAAGTTTGTAATAATTAATCAGTGTTAGAGAGGTGTTGATTTTGCTACTGAGGTGTATTTAATATGTTGTTCCCATAAAATACAATAAGCGAAGGCACAAATACATCTTGCCATGGATTTAAACGGACTCATGGAAAACATACTAAAACACACTGTTAATGCATCAGAATGATCAAATCTGATAGAGACCCAATGAGTAAAGTACAATGTGAATACACTTGAGGATTACTGGGTTTGTCAAGAAGTCATGCAATCAGTCAGGAGTGCACATTTATGTGACAAGGTCCTTCAAAGTTTATAAAAAAGAAAAGAAAAGAAAAGAAACTTGAATGGGAGTTCTTTAATTTCTCTGAAAACTATTTATTTTTGTCATTGTTCTAAATCCTGAGTGGGCCCCATCGCAGTTGAGCTACAAAGGTGTAAATAAAGGGTGAGCTTGTGGAAGCCTTTCTCACGCTGCTTGCAGTGATGTGAAGTAGAAATTGTGCAAACAACATGCAAAAGCTCTTTTTCTAAAAATAAATAGAATTACTGTTAGGACATCTTAGACCTTTGAATTCAGTGTTCTCTGTGTAAATGGAGCTTCTAAATATGTATAACGGCTGAGATGGGTCATTAAATCTGCACAGCTCTAAAGGCACTTTATTAAAACTATCCTGGAAGGCTGTGTCGACATTAGAATGAGGAGGACTAGTTTAAGATCAAATACAGTGCCCTCCGTAATGTTTGGGACAAAGACACCATTTTTTGTAGTTTTGCTTCTGAACTGCTGCAGTGGACTGTAAATCAAACAACCAACCAACTGCTATTGAAGTGCAGACTTTCAGCTTTAATTCGAGGGGTTTTACAAAATGTCACACAAACTGTTTAAGAATTGCAGCCATTTTTATACACAGCCCCCCATTTTCAGTGGTTCCAAATGAATGGACTTCCTTGTTACTTTATTACAAATGAAGCACAAACACATGTAAGTGAGGGAGGCCATCATAAATTCAATTGTATTCAACTTGAGTTATATAGCACCAAATCACAACAAACAGTCACCTCAAGACACTTTATATTTTATATCTTGGTGACAGTGGGAAGCAAAAACTTCCTTTTAACAGGAAGAAACCTCCAGCAGAACCAGGCTCAGTCAGCAGTCATCTGTTGGGAATGGTTGGGCATTAGGCTGAACAACCCAAATAAACCCATCAGAGAGACAGCAAAAACTTTAGAAGTGGCCAAATCAACAATCGGGGGCATTGTTAAAATGAACGAAGGCCGGCCAGCTCAGCAACACCAAAAGACTTCAGGCAGACACTGGTTTCAGTGTTTTTTCCTTCAAGTATTAAAAGGAGTCTTTATATTTAAATTGACGTTAGTTTGTCCCATTCATTTTTGAACCTCTGATAAATGGGGCCGTGTATAAAAATGGCTGCAATTCTCATAGAGTTCATGTAAATGTTTTTAAAACCCTTTGAATTAAATTAAATTAAATTAAAGCTGGAAGTCTGCCCTTCAATCACATATTGATAGTTTGGTGTACAGAGACAAAACTACAACAAATGGTGTCTTTGTCCCAAACATTATGGAGGGCACTGTGGGTGTAATTTGCAGTTCCCATCACTTATGTTGATGGGTGCATCTTTAACCAGCATTACCTTAGGATTGTCCACAGCAGGTGGATCCCTGACAATTTATCCTCAATTATGGACAGGTTTGTTTTTTTCTTTCAATTTCAAATCTTGTACTGTAAATATTTATGTTACTAATTTAATATTTAAATGCTGCAATATGATTATTAACTTCTTAAGCTGTACGGGAAATGTAGGCTTACTGTTTTAGGTTCCTAACACAATGCCAAACGAAAGGCTAATGCTTCAAAAACACTTAACTGATGACAGAGCAGCTCACTGGCTTCATATAAAGCAGGAAAGAGAGTTACAAAAGTCAAAGTTTGCATTAACAAAGTATTAAGTATAATGTTACATGTTTTGATATCAAGTAGCATTTGAGGATTTTGTCAAAGATAATCTTAATCTGTGCACAACCAGCCCATTGAAATCACAGCACAGATTAGACAGGCGTTTAATGCATGCAGTGTTGGTCCACACTGAGCCTCCAAACAGCTTTAGTGCTACTTTTCATAGACTGTGTAAGTGTGCTCTGCTGGATGTGTTTTCATGATGAGCGTTCGGAGGTAGAGGAAAAAGTCACTTTGATAGTCCCCTGGCTTTTTTAAATGTAGCACCACCATCATACAAAACTGCTGTAGTTCATTTTGTCTAAAAAAAATCCATTTATTCCCAAATCCCTGCAAAACCAATGTTATTCCCAACAGCCTTAGATGTAATTCTTGTTTAGCGCTGATACTCGAATCAGCTGCTAAATTAAGATGGCAACATGGTAACCATTACACCTGTTGAATATTCTCATGCAAACCGTCTACAGTCCCACAAAGTTGCTAGCTTAGCTTTAGATTTGTTCCTTTGGTGCATGGCCGTGGAAAGAGCACAAAACCAATCCCATTAGTGTCATATAGAAAACAACATGTCACATTCATTGACCTCCACCTGTCTGTAGTACATTACGTCCTTGCGCTTCATCTCCAACATATTTAATTGTACCAGGAAGCTTTATGGGCATAACTGTCCTTTAGAATTCTCCACGGATTAACTTCCTGCGTAGACCTGCATCAGCGTTCACCACAGTCTTTATTTCTCCATTTGAATGAGCAGATACAGAGAGTGAGACCAGGCAGTTAGTCTGAGCCACACAGGTGAATCTTTTTGGAAAAACTTTAGTTTTACCTTCCCATCGCCTCGACAAGCTTTAATCTTGACGCTGACTACCTTCTTCTTCTGGTATGCAAATATAGGTGTGAGGATGACTGCGTCTATTTTTTAAGAAAGACACACAAACAAAGAGTCAAATCCTAAAACTTTTACACAACGGAATTATTAAACAGGCATCATCACATCCCGAACACATTCCTAACAAAAGTGGTCAGTCAACTCTCTTTTCACTCTATAGTTTGTAACCAAAGAAAGTAAATCCTCAGCTAAGCCGATGTGCCAGGAGAGAGTGGAAAGTTGAGTATTTTGTCCGACAAAGAAGAAAAGAAATTGACAACTTCACTCTGTCCCACACTGCTGTAAGCAATAGTCTCAGCCGGGCCCGCCCTAAATATGGTTTTGGCTCTGCTGCTGCGTCTTATTCTAACTCGTCAATAAGACTCCGGGAGATTTGAATTCCACTTCGGTACATCCGGTATTCCAGCTTTCCTTCGAGCCCAAGATAACTGAAATTTGGCTTCCAGCTCTGAGTTAGCCATAACGTACAGCACCGTCACCTCCTACTGAGATATCCTAACCACAGACACACACGTCAGCATATGAATGTTGACTGCTTTTGTGTAATGAAAGTCAGTTCATGAGGCTGTGTTGATTTTTGTAATCACAGGAAAAAAAAGCTTTCTAGTGACTACAAGAGAACAACAACAACTCAAAGCCTTTGGCCAACAACGACAAGTGTACATGTGCAGCTCTGTAGGTGTAGAGTTCAATTTACAACCCTAAAACGCACATAGAGACATCACACTTTTAAACACATTTTATATAAGTAGCTGGATATTTTCATCACAATCAAATATACCTTGTGATAAGCCTAAACCTAATCTATTACTAGCAACTAGGAGTAGCCGAGACAATTAAATGGATGATAGTTTGTTACTTTTTTGTCATAAAATTGTAAAATAGATGTAAATACTGTACCTGTGCCTGGAAACATGATGTGAGCTTGTGTGATACCAGAATGAAGAAAAATGAAGACCATAAAACTTGACCGAGTAGCGACTGGAAAGAGACTGCAGAGTTTCTCTGGGGTACAACGCTTAATAAATTTATTAAACCACCTGTCATAAAAACAAGAAAACACAAATATTTTAGGAATCTGTGAAAAACATTCTTAAAACTACAAATTATTTTGTTATTTATTGGCACACTGGATCTCTCTGAGAAGTCAGAAATTAATCAAGCATAACTTCATCCCCTAAACTAAATGTTTGTGTTCAGTAATAACTGTAGTTTGGCATCGTAATCAAAAAATAATGATGTGCTTCCTGCTTCTTTGTAAAATAGTTAATTAGAAAATTCGTGGATAACAACAGTAGTTATATTTTAGCATTATGTTCCCATTTTGGTGGCTGTGACACTCCTCAGCTTAGACGTGCACAGATGGGAAATGCTGATGAGTTAGTGACAAAGCTGATTGGTGGTGGCATGATCAATACATGAGATTTTGCATTTAGGCATTTGAACAAGTACCCTGTGCTTGGAGGTAAAAAAAAAAAGTACAGAAACATACACACCAGCCTGATGCTCACGATCCAAACGTTTTTCACTCTACTGTTTTTGGTCAGTTAAATATTAACAATGCCATTTTGTCTGCAGTTAGAAGAAGTAAGTATAAGAATTGTGACACCATACAGCTGACACACAAATCACTGACAGAGTTGATGATGAGGGAAATAGGAACCAAAATATTTTTTATTAGAAATTCAAACCACTTCAGATTGGCTTCAGTGCTCTGCAGCGCTTTCATATCTGAGGATATTAATCAGAGACAGTATGTTCAGCTGTTACAGGTTCTCTCTCTTTGGTGCGGTTCTCACATCAGGAACGTCACTCTCACCACTTTGGAAAGAGTGCTGCAAAAAATGTGCAGTAAAAAAAATGTTCAGACGCAAAAATGAATGAGAAGGAAAACTTTACAAAACTGGTGAAATCGAGAAAAGCAAAATGATATTCAGAAAATAGATACAATCTGAGAACTTTGCACCAACAGTCCAGTAAAGTCATGCTGCATACAGTCAGCAGACACTTTATTAGGTACATCTGTTTGCCTGCTTGTAGACATGATCACGAAAGCCTGCTAAAGTTCAAACCGAGCATCAGAATGTGAACAAAGGATAAATGTGGCTGGTCGTTGGTGAGTAATTCAGAAGCTGCTGATCCGCTGGGATTTTCCTACACAACCATCTCTGGGGTCGACAGAGAATGGTCCGAAAAAGAGAAAGTATCTAGTAAGCGGCAGTTCTCTTTCACATATTTGAAAAAAAGTTTGAGGTAATTTGGTTGCAAAGCTGGAAGGTGTAAAGAAACGTGAGACAAAGGTGCAGACTGTTTTGATGAGCTGTGCATCGACACAATAACAGATATCTGCAGTAGCGAAGCATGTGCAGAAACAACAGCAGGGTGCACAAAAACAACGAGAGGTGGGGTGGGGAGAACGTCACTGGTGTGAGAGCTGCAGTGAGAGCGATGTTTCTGATGTGAGAGCTGCACCAAAGCGACTGAGACAAACTGTAAGTCACAGATCAGAGGAGTTCTCCGAGCCAGAGGCCTTTCCTTTGCCATGTATGCAGTAAATAACGCACAAATAAAAAATAGGTTGATTTCATGATTTCATTCATTTCATTGAATGCTGATGACTGTGTGTGCAAAAGGAAAGCTCAAAGAAGTGCCAAATTTCATGCTGAACTGGTTAACTGAAGGAAGTTATGAAAGAGCAGCAAATTTTAAGTCCTTTTTTTTTCCCACTTCAAGGATCATTTGAAAATGATATGCCTCATTTTTACTCAATAACCTATAATAACCTATTTGCTTTGAGGCTACTTAAATCACTTTGAAGGGTGTGATGATTGTATACTTAGTATACAAGTAGATCAATAAAGACAAAGGCATTATAGGGCAAAGTATTATATTACTGTATGTTTTATGAATTACTGTATATACCATTAAGTTAGTGGGTAAGCAACATGCACTTTAGTTGTCTTTGGCAATAATAGCTAAGCTCCCATCTCATGTACAGTAGCACCAACCTCCTGTTGTTGTCACACATCTTGAAGTTATACAGTGTCATAATGTAAGCTGTCACTTTGTTCCTTCAAACATTAATAACAGTTCACATCAGAAATGAAACTATATTTTTTTTATTCTCTGGTCAGGCGAACAGATGGTGAAAGTTTGCTGCATGTTTGGGTTTGTTAAACCGAGAGACAAAAAAAAAAAAAAAAAAAAAAACCCGTGCATTTAGTGGTCTAGTTTATAGGTATTTTATAAGTGTGATTACATTTTGTGAAACCCTATACTTTTACATATTAGCGGGAAATATTAGCCTTCCTACTCCCATACATTAACAGGTGTTGTCACTGGATACCTTGAAAACTAACAGTGTTACATGCAAAATATAAATAAGATGAATTTTAAGATTTTAGACTAGCCAGTGTGATGCAAAAATGTGTAGTCTTCAAAAATCATTTTATTTTAATATGTACTCAGTGATGCAAATCTTTATAATATGTACTTTTCAACCTTTCCCTGTGCTTCATTTGTGTTGCTTGCTTCATCATGTCTTATATGATAAGGCCTTGGACCTCTAGAATGACATGAACAAACCTTCCTCATTTGTTGTATTTTAAGTAAAGGCAAGTAATGAGTCTGTGCTTTCTTTGATATTATTTTTCTCTTTTTTAACAAACTGTTTAAGATGTTTGGAAATATTCTTATTTGCTTTCTCTCTGCGAGTAAGTGAAGAAATGGTATTTCCTGTCTTTAGAACGTGAGGTGAGGAAGGAGCTTAAAACACGGTTAGCTACAAGCACAGAGCACATCGATAATCGGAAGAAGAAAGTACTAATTGGTGTTTTTAGGAGACAGGCTGAACGTTATGAGGAAGAACAGTCTAATCACCCAGCCAATCAGCTACAGGGTCTTCAGCTCCTACCCAAACTGGCAACCTCACTCACAAACCAGACCTTTTGTCATACACGTTCTACAAGAAGTACAGTACTGTGCAAAACCCTTGAGACACCCTCATTTTTTTATATTCTGCTTCCAAGGAGCCAGACAATCCTGTAACTTTTAAAGTGGTCCTGAGAAATAGTTCTCCAGCTCTCTGAAGGACTTTCAGAGTTTGGCTTTAGACATTGGCAGCTTTTTTTTTTTTTTTTTTTTTACTCATTTTCAGTCCAGTTCTCGTACCTGACCATTTTCAGAGTAATGTTTTTTTTGTTGTTGTTGTTTATTTGTTTGTTTGTTAAGCCATTTAACACTGACCTATCAATCATTCTTAAAAAAAGGTACCAAGGGATGAACAGATGTTGTGTCTGCATACGACACACAACTTAGCAAAGAACTCAAACTCGAGCTAGATTTATTGTAGAATGTAGGCACTTTGTTACTTAATAGACTGTTGCAAAAACACAATTTATTCTGATTTCTTTAGTCAAATCTATGAAAAATGCCAAAGATAACACAGTTTGATTGGCATAAAATTATATTTTTGCACCTGATTCCTAAAGAGCTATTAGTCAAAAGCTGTGCATATCTGGCCATGTGTCCTTATGTAGGACAAAAGAAGATGACTCTGGAAAAGCAGAGTACCAGTCCATTTACCATCTACTGTTTGCCAAAGCCTAAAAATTGTCTTAATGGATGGGTGGATGTCAAGAAGCCATTCTCATGAAAAACAGAGAGAAAGGCCAAAGTATGCCACGTTATACAACAACTGCACTGGAGTGATAATCCAAATGTAAAATCTTTGGTTAAAATCATAGTCAATATGCATGGAGGAGGTCAGGAGGGAGTTATAACAGTGAGTGTCTACAGCCATCTGTGAAACACAGTCATGGTTTGGGCCTGCATTTCAGCCAGCGGTGTTGGAGATCTTGTCAAAATTGATGGAACCCAGAAAAGTAGTATCAGATTTTAGGGGTGAAGATTTGGTGCTTTGTGGATCAGCTCAGTCAAAGGTGGAGGTCCTGGCAGTCAGACCCCCAGTTGACAAATCTGGCTATAGGAACATGGAACATCACCTCTCTGGTGGGGAAGAAGCCTGAGCTAGTGTGTGAAATAGAAGTACCGGCTAGACATAACCAGACCTGCCTCAACGCACAGCATGGTCTCTGGAGCCAGTCTCCTGGAGAGGGGCTAGTCTCTGTACCACTCTGGAGTTCCTCTCAGTGAGGGTAGGTCTACTTGTATGCCCCTTGGTTTGGTGCCTGTATATTGGGCCTTTCCCAATTGCTGTAGCCAATGGCTGGTGCCTTTCATAGCAGTAACTCTCAAACTAGATGGTGGACACCAGAGGTGAAGGGAGCCATCTAGCTGCTTGAGGAGTCCTCTCAATCTTGACTGGCTTGTAGGACTCTGGAGACAGCTGATAGGCACTGATAGGCCAAACGGAGGGGGGGCTGGCCCACTGTTATGGGCTACTTGATTGAAGTAAATCCGCTTGGTACCTGCCAGGAACGGGTTTGTCTGGTTGAACTCTGCCAGGGCTGCCCTTTGTCACTGATTCTGTTGATAACGTTTATGGACAGAACTTCTCAGTGCAGCCACTAAGTGGGAATTTTGCTTTGGTGGCATCAGGATCACATCTCTGACCTTTGCTGAGGTTGTTCTGCTGGCTTCATCAGGTGGTTTGCAGCTGAGTGTGAAGTGGCTGGGATGAGAATCAGAATTTCAAAATCTGAGACTATGGTCCTCAGCTGGAAAACGGTGGAGTGCTCTCTCTGGGTCAGAGACGAGTTACTGTTTAAGCAGGAGTTTAAATATCTCGGGGTCTTGGGCTCAGGAGTGAGGGGAGAGTGGAGTGGGAGACTGACAGATTGCCGATTATTAGCTATGTTCTTACCCTCGTCTATGGCCATGAGCTCTGGATAGTGACCAAAATAATGAGAACGTGGATACAAGTGGCAGAACTGAGTTGAGGTGGTTTGGGCATCTGACAAGGATGTCTCCTGGACACCTCCTAGATGAGGTGTTTCCGGCACTAGAGCAGATCCAGGACACCCTGGAGAATGCTGGCTTGGGAACACCTCAGTGTCTCCCTGGATGAGCTGGAGATAGTGGCCAGGGAGAGGGAGGTCTGGGCATCTCTCATTAGACTGCTGCCCCCCTAAAGACTTTTACACAGTACTACAGGTCTGTGTAAAAGTCTTGAGCTCCAATTTCATAATTATATAATTTTATATATAATTTTTCTCCAGCATGAAGTTGGAGAGAAATTAGATCCCATTCACAAACCATATTGATTGGAAATGGTGCCTAGTGTTACAATCAATTAATATTTGTAAAATTCCTTTAAAACAGTAAAAACTCTCACAGAAAAAAGGGGGTACAGTAACACATTATATTACTGCATTACTGAAAAAGGTAGTGTAATTACAATAATGCTTTACTTTGGAACGTGTTACATCCAAAACTGCACACACTGTAAACTCTGTGTGGTATTTCACTATACAAATAGAAAGCTTTTTGATTTGCAAGTCAAAGGTTGGACACACTCGCTGTACTCAGACTTTTGACTGTTAACTGTAACTTGGCATTTTTCTTGGCAACGGTTGATATGGTGATATTTGATAATAATTTCCAGACTCGTCTTTTCTCACCAGTTGAGTCCTTATTTATCCTGTTGAAAAATGTCCTTGATGAAATGACTTAAAACAGATCTTTGGGTTGAACCAACTTTAAAGGTTTAGGAGGGGGGAATTCCCTCAGCTGGAAGCTACCATCCAGTCTGTTGCCATCTGGAGGCTTCAGTGTCACAGCTGCAGCAGGCGGATCGTGTAGCCTATTTTTGGAACAGGCTGACCAATGTGATGATTTAATTAGCCCATTTTGATTATGAACAGAACATAATCAAAAGCAGAGGTTAATTAGCCCACTGATAATGCTCCTGAAGACTCTGATTGGCCACACCATCATTGAGTACCATGCTAGAAAGAACAAAGATTAAGTGAAGTGTGTGGTACTTTCAGCTACTCTCTTATTTGCCAAAGGGGTCACCACAGCAGATGGATCCACATATTTGGTTTGACAGATTTTACACCAGATGTCTTTCCAGCCATAAACCTCCCATTTATCTGGTCCAGCACTAGGAGTGCACTGACCTGTGACCCTTCTGTGGCTGTGTCCGTGTCTCCTCCCAGTCTCAACCTGGGAATCCTTCACATGTAAGGTGAATGTGTTAAAAGTAAAGTAAGTGACAGCTGATATGTGGTGGCTGGGACTTCTGCTAACTGGGTTCAGTTTGGGAATTCAAACATTTCTGTCTTCTTGTGGTGGAAACATTTTCACTTTATCTGGAGGAATTTCCAAAATGCTTGAATCCATTTACTTGTATAGGGCAAAAAAGTTGGGCCAGAATGACAGAACTCAACATTTTCCAGCTAGTGTGGTGCAACCCAACTGATGATTCTCTGAACTCTCCCAAAGTCATGTCCAGTACTGTGAGTACATTGCTCATTGCCCTCTTCTTCATTCTGCAGTACTTGTTTGACATGAATTATGTTTGCGCATGCAGGCCAGGAATACGTAGTGGCTGGGCTTTCCTGGGATCTCCCACTTTATCGTCATCTTAAGCGAACCTTTCTAAAAGGGGATATATTGTTACCACTGTCTTTATTGCTGCAATAATATCTGGAGCTTTAGTGTTTTTGTTTGAGTGCTGTTTGGGTGTCCTCCGTCTGGTTGGATGGAGACTGGTACCTCTGCCCAAAGATAAACATTTACACCAACCCGACTGGAATTCCTTGTAAGGAACAGCTGACCTGCAGGGAGACGCTCTTCGGAGAAAAAGTATAAGAATGCATCGGTAAGTGCAAACGCCCAGCAATCAAATATGGAATTGTAAATGAAAAATGGGTTGCTATATTTATAAATATATCCATATAAAATGTCATATATTCACCTTTGTTCATATTGGAAGATTTACAGTGTAGTTTGGAAAGATATGTGAACCTACTGCCCAGTGACATCAGCACAGACTGTTCACAGCAAACCTGCAGTGCAGTTAAACTGTTGTGTTTTGTCTTTGTTGTTCATGCTCTGCTACTCTCCTGTTCTCGCTCTTCTCTCTCCCCTCACCTCCAAATCAGTTGAAGCAGATGCCCGTCCCTTCCTGTTCTTCCTCACCACCGAGCGGTATTGTCATTGTTGTGAACTGGCACTGAAGTATGCATAGAAACAATAGCAGTGTGTACAAAAGCCTAGTCAATCCTCTCCCTGTGCCCCTGACTCTTATCTGTCCTCTATGTGCTCCGTTCCCCCCTCGCCGTACCACACATTCAGATGCCGCATCTCCTGACAAATCCTGGTTCTTGTATCTAAATGGCACCTTCTTGCTCCATTACTCACTGAGTGAAACATGAGCATCGTACATGCTTGTGTGTAATTAGCAGTGACATGACACACACGTGTGAAACAAGATTGAGAGCATGTGTTTCTGTTTACTTTCAACTGCAGGGCAGTTTTACTGCTACCACTGACAGTGTGGGACAGGCCGCCTTCTTTCATACTGATTTTTAAGTAATTTGATTGAAAGCACTGATGTAATGCTGCACAGTGTAAAGGAGAGTCAGAGTTCGAGCGCTCTGACTGACAAAATTGCAAATTGTTCTGATGAGTTGTGAGATTCAGATGAGAAATGTAACAACACAATAACAAATATCTTTAATCGTGAAGTATGCACAGAAACAATGGCACTGTGTAGAAAAACACAGAAAAGGCTGATGTGGGTGGTGAGATGCATTACTGGTTTGAGAACTGCATTAAGAGTGGTGAGGATGATGCTTCTGATGTGAGAACTGCACCAAAGTGATTGAGAAAAAACTGTAATTCCAGTGGTTATCTCATCTTTCTGCCATCAATACTGATTGTGTTCAATAAAGAAATGAAAGATTTTAAGTGTCCTTGTGTGTGTGTATATGTGTGTGTACGTGTATGTGCGCACTGTATAGATTTTGCATAATTAACTCACTGCAGCAGCAAATCTCACTTTTCTCTTCAACATATTCCTGGAGAAATTTGTTTTTTTGGAAGGTTACCCGTAAACAGTTGTAATTTTGAGAAGATCATAAAGGAATAATGACATAGTATTATAATTATGTTACAAGATAAGGTAGTTAAAGAAAAAAAAAATTCTATGCTTTGTTGCTGGTGCAAAGAAGCCAAAACAGGTGGAACAGTTTCGCTTGCATGAGCCTGTCAGGCTGCTGGATTCTGGACGAGCTGCAGGACAGAGGCTGGCGGCTGATGCCCAAATAAAGGCAACGACCGAGCCTGGATGAAACGAAGGCAGGAATTACTTTCTCAATAACAGCACTAACGTCAGCATATATTTGTCTATCAAATGTGAAGCTGCTGCCAGTAATCACTCACAGGTTTTTTTTTTTTGCAAAGGGTGTTTTGAAATTTTCCAAATGGTAAAATTAAAGGGGGAGTGAGTCAGGAGGTCTGAATACTGTCACTTCTGATTTTAGTTTATTCCAGCTGAGGACGTTTAATGGTAAATGGACTCCTTATAACCACTTTCCTACTCGAGCACTCAAAGTGCTTTATACAACACGTTTGCATTCACACATTCATACACACCTTTTCTGCGTCTAAGTGCTTTCTATCATTCACACACTGATGAATACCTCAGGAGCAACTCAGGGTTCAGTATCTTGCCTAAGGATACTTTGGCACGCAGACTGGAGGAATCAAACCACCAACCTTCTGATTAGTAGATGACTTGCTCTACCTCCTGAGCCACAGATTTTGTGTCAGCTCATCAAGGCTTTCAAAGGGGTTGTGGTATTGTTTTTGAGGGTGAGATAGATTTATGATCATCTGCATAACAGTGATTTTTTTAAAAATTGATCCTCATGGGAGTGTGTGAAGCGAACACAGTACAGGACCAAGAAAGGACCCCAAGTGTTAGGGGAGCAGGTGATAGTGAAAAGCCAGCCAACCTGATGGAAAAGCTTCTGTCCATTAAATATGATTTAAAAGATTAACCCTTTCATGCATAGTGGTCACTACAGTGGACAGCTATTCAGAAGCTGAAAACAACTGAAACAGTCCCTGTGAGAAGACAGTGTTAATGATGCACACAGAATCAAAGTGGTCAAAAATAGCAAACGGTTTAGGAGGAGCAGTGGAGCCACAGGCAGGGGGAGTGATATGAGACCGGATACCGGGAATCTTAACAAAAAACTAAGGAATTTTCACGTATAGCTGGACTGTCTAGAAGGTCAGTGGTGGGTGAGGATTGACAACAGTATTATTTATTGGCGTTAAATAAAGCATGTGGTCTGTGGCAGCTATTACAGATAATGTGTGGTGCATTCTCAGTTCTTGCTGCTCTAACAGCATCCTGGTAATTACACAGAGCTTCACTTAACGTGTCCATTACCTTTCAGCTCACCCACAAATCCCTGTGAGAGCCTGAGGGACACTGCTTAGCCACACATCCATTTTAACATGCTTCATTATAAGGTGGGCAACACGATCAAGAACATTTGAGCAGATGATCAGCAGTCAGCTGAAGATTAGTATTTTGATAAACAATAATAAAAAAAAAGTAATCACGGGTGAGTGGGAGCAAATAGTTAACAGATACCTGGGAATGTACAGCTGGAGTGGTGAAGGAGACTGGCAGGATGGAGTTTGGTGTATATTCTGGACAGAGGAAAGAAGACGAGGACACTTGGTGGTGGAATGAGGAAGTACAGGAAAGTATTCAAAGGAAGAGGTTGGTAAAGGAAATGTGGGATATTCAGGGAGATGAAGAAAGTAGAAGTAGTGGGGGGGTTAGGCACATGGCAAAGGCAAATGGAAATGCTTCTAGTGAGTTGTATGTGAGACTCGACACTGAGAAAGGAGAAAAGAAGTATCAATCGGCTCGACACAGAGATCGAGCTGGAAAGAATGTGCATCAGGTCAGAGTGATTAAGGATACAGATGGAAATGTACAAGCGAGAAGAATGCGTTGAGAAGATGGAAGGAGTACAGTGGTGTGAAAAAAATATTTGCCTTGTCACACTTAAATGTTTCAGCTCAAAACTCATTGTAGACAAAGATAACCTGAGGAAACACAAAATGCAGTTTTTAAATGATGAGCTCATTTTCAGGGGGAAAAAAAGCCATCCAAACCTCTGTGTGAACAAGAAATTACCCTTGAACTGCGATTAACCTCATTGTTTGGAAAGTCACCGTCACACCCAGGCCTGATTACTGCCAGACCTGCTGAATCCAGAAATGAGCTAAAGAGAACCTGTCTGACAAAGCGAAGCAGGCTAAAAGATCTCAAACAGCAACACATCACGGCACGATCTAAAGAAGCAGTCGAGAAACAAAGTCACTGACATCTATCAGTCTGGAAAGGGTATCAAAACCAGGCTTTGGGGCGCCAGTGAACCATGGCAAGAGCCATTATCCATGAACACAAAACTCGGAACAGTGGGGAACCTTCCCAGGAGTGGCCGGCCAACCGAAGTTATTCAGAAAGTGCATCAATGGCTCATCCAGGAGGTCACAGAAGAACCCAGAAAAACATCTAAAGAACTGCCAGCCTGAAATTCCTCAGTTAAGGTCAGAGTTCATTATTCAACAATAAGAAAGAGACTGGGCAAAAATGGCCCCCATGGCAGAGCTTGAAGGAGAAAACTACACCTGACCAAAAAGAACACAAAGACTCATCTCACATCTGCCAAAAAACATCTGGATGATCTCCAAGACTTTGGGAAAAACATTCTGTGGACTGATGAGACCCGTTTAATCTCTCATAAACAGCATTTCATAAAAAGATCATCATACCAAGAGTCAAACATGATGGTGGTAGTGTGATGGTCTGGGACTGTTTTGCTGGTTCAGGACCTGAATTGTGTTTACAGCAGGGATGAATCGTTCATGAACGGGCCGGCTCCAACTCAACTCTGCTGAGAATCCATACAGGCAGGGGCTGGACTTTATTTTGATGTCCTCACTAAACTTCTTCCAGTTTAGTGAGGACCCTGAAAGACTTGAATTTGAAAAAAGCAACTGGACCTCCTCAAGTTTTTGAGGACGTTTCACTTCTTACCCAAGAGGCCTCTTCAGTTCTAAAACCAGAAGGTGGAGAGTCCCAGGTATTTAAACCCTAGAGGGGGTTGTTCCCTTGGAGGTGGTTGTTGACCCACTACTGTTCACGTGCATCATTACATGAGCCAAGGCGTGAAAAAAGACGTGTCATCACCACCAGGTGTTTTGGGTAAAACCAGAGAAACCTTGCCTCCCTTGATCAAATGACCTATTGAGGTCACCTGAAGTAGCGTGAGAGCGGAGGCTGAGGTGCCTGTGCATTGTGGATGGCTGACAGCTGGTGTTGTAAGCCACCACTGCTGTTCAGTGATGGTTGTTCACAGTGGACATAGATGCTTCTTCTACTCCTCTTTCAAACCATCTGTCTTCCCTTCAGCTGTACCTCTGCACCTAAGCGTTTTCGAGGATGCCAATATTCGCATTTTTGGATCGGGAACATTGACCTTGTTTTGAAATGCATGTATTGTGAAATGGACCCGATTTATTTCACTCTAAAGATGGTTCTGTGCTTTTCCTGAGATCTGCTCAGTCCACCAGTGTGGACTGTCTGCATCTCAGGTTAAAGCAGAGGTGGTTATAGTTATAGTCCACTAGTTTCCTTGACTCCCTTTCTTACTCCTGCACCAATTCAAGGGTGCAAGGCAATATGCGCATACACGCACACTTCAAAATTAATCAAAATATTACATTTTTGCCAACAAATCCCTTTATTAGCACATTAAATAAGTAGACATTTCTCATGTGGAATTACAAATACAGGATGCCATAGATTGTAAACAGTCTAAATACATGCTAGTTAGCATGGACAGAGTGATGCAGCAATGCTGAAGAATCTCAAGGAAATCAGGGCTGCAACCAATTTTCTAAAAGCGATTAAAGTGAATCTTAAGTGTATTAAAGAGGATTAAGTGAAAAAAAAACAACTTTCTGGCTCAGTTTATAAACACTGTAATGCATTTCTATACCACATAGTTTTGGCAAAGAGTTTTGTACATATAGAAATTACATTTTCATGTACCTTTTCCAAACTATTACATTGTAAAATTAAAAAATTCCAGCACTTAAGCTTCAGGCACTGAAGAGCGTGGCTGGGTTTCAGAGTTTTGGACGCAGGGATCCAAGCTCAGGTTTGTTTGAGCAAAACTCTTTCCACCAGGAGGGACGTTCCAGCACCTTACTGCCCTGCATCATCGTGGACCACAGGTGGTTGTAAATCTGCAGGATGGAGAAAAAAATAATCAACTTATTTAACAGGGTCTCAACCTTTTCTAAAAAGGTCATGAACTGATTTATGTTATGACGGCTGAACATAAATAAAACTGAAATGCATCACTGCCCTTCTTGGAATGACACGGAACAAGGTTTCTACTATATAATTAGAGTTTTTGTGTTTGTGTGTCTTTACCTGTCCATCAGCACAGCCAATAGGTGAGTTGAGGATGAAATCAGTGGGTGCCAGAACATCCACTAATGCTACTGCATCATTCTTCAGCTGGGGGAGAGACAGCACATTTTAAAGTCAGGTAGAGAGCTGCATCAGCCACATCTTGCAAGTGAGTGGCAGACCTGACTGAGACCAAGGACACTGACCCTAAAGGACACCTGGCTTGATTGTCTTTTTTTTTTTTTTACTTTGATGTAAACCACAAATTTAATGAACATAAATGGCTCAGTTAAAAGAGAAAAGAAAAGATCTGCTGGCAACATGTCCAGGGTGTACCCTGCCTTTCCCTCTATGGTAGCTGGGATAGGCTCCAGCCCCCATGCAACCCTGGACTGGATAAGTGGAATGCTGATGATGGATGAGACAAGTAATTGAAATGATAAAATCATGAAGTTTTACTGATGTCATAAATCAAGTGAGAAATGAGACCAGGAGTCTCCTCCTGCTGGTCATTATACAGAATGCAAGTTCGAGGCATTTCTTTTCTGGCTTCATGTCTTCAAACCTGGACGCTCCGTCAGCTTTTATACACAGTACTGAATCCTTTTCAGATATGACTGTGTAGCATATTTGCAACATTGTGTTAAAGAGAGGGTTTGTCAGCCAAACGAGAGTCACTTTTATGTTCCTCACAGCTTCATTCATAAATTCCCACAATCTAACAAAAAATACAGAACATAAGCAGATATAATGCACTAGTTTTCTTAACATATTTTGACATTTGCCTTGATAACTAGTGAAGCTGTGTCCTAGATGTAGGTATCTGAATGCATTCATATACACTCGAGCCATAAGCAGACAGAGATCCATCCTTCTGTCTCGATCTCTGGTTGCAGTTTGTGTACCTGGGAGCAGAGAGTAAGGATGGCCATCTGGACCAGCTCAGCAGGCTTATGTCCGCTCCAGTAATTACCTACAAATAACACTGTGTTAACACATCGATATCATCAAGATTTCTCTGTGTGTACAGCATTGAGCACAATACATACCCTGGTACAGTGTGGCCATGTGACTGCTGAGGCCCCACAGCCCATACAAAGCACAAAGCTTGCTTAATACTGGCCTGAGACCAGCTGGTGTGTTCCGATCAATAGTCTGCTCATGAAATCTCTGCAGGCAGCTGTGCTCAATGTAGGCCATGGCCAGGGATCTGCAGTAGTAGACCTGAACACACACACACACACACACACACACACACACACACACACACACACACACACACACACACACGAGGGATGTTTAACAAGGGGAAAACAAAAAAATCTGACTCTTGAGATTAAAAATCTTTTTTAAGAGTCTCCTAGTTTATTATTTCCACCCACACTGTACACATTGTATTCTGAAAACGTGGACTGTCCATAGATTAAAGACATTGATTCTGGAAACAGATATTTACAATGAATTCTCCAAATGTCACATTTCAAATATTTTACTACAAACTAAGCTGACGTGTTAATTCCATTTAATTCCTATGGATCAAGTTGCAGCTGTAAGTAACTAGTTGCCAGTATCCTGAATTGTGTGTTATTTGTATGTTTTCTGTAACTTTTGCTGCTGCAGATACAGGCCAGCGGCCTCTGTTAATATTCACACCAAAAATCAGAAGGGAAAAGATGAGATATTTGAGAATGAAAGTGGCATGATTGGTGGTGCACACCCTGCTCTGAATATTTCTGAAATGATCTGTTTATTATTATGATTTACGTGTTAAGAGGAAGATGAGCAAAGATGAGATTCTGAGGCCACCAAGGCAGAAGCCTTCTACGCCTAGAAATTCTTTCTATAAAAATTATGAACAGGATTGGTGGTAAAGGGCAGTCCTGGCACAGTCCAACACCCACAGGACATGAGTCTGAATGATTACCGGCAATATGGACCACGAGCTCGCTGCAGTTTTATAGGAACTGATAGCCCGTAACAACGGGATAAGTTCCACAGCACCCCCCACAGGATGCCCTGAGAGACACAGTCGAATGCCTTCTCCAAGTCCACAAAGCACACGCAGACTGGACGGACAAATTTCCATGCACTCTCTCATACCTTTGAGGAGATAAAGAGCTGGTCCGGCGTTCTGCGACCAGGACAAAAAATACATTGTTCCTCTTAAATCAAAGGTTTGACTAATGGATGAACCGCCCTTTCCAGCATCCTGGCATAGACCTTCCCGGAGAGGCTGAGGAGTGTGATTCCCCCAATAGTTGGAGCACACCCTCCGGACTCCCTTCTTCTCAAATACTGGGTCCGTGCAAGGCAGGAGCAAAGAGCCTGATTTATTTGTTGAATCCAAACCAGATGACCTTTCGATGAACGGCATCACTGAGCCTCATTTACTAATATTTGTGCAGAAACATTCTTACCCGGTGCAAAAAACGAGATTGCAATTACTGTCAGATTTACGAAACAAATGTGCTAACCTGTTTTGTTCTCTCCACTGTGCATATTATTGATAAATGAGAATAATTCGGAACCAACAGCCGTGTGTAATCTCCATACAATCTGCATACTGCCCCACCCCATTTCTTTATATAAGGAAACATGTTCACCTCCAGGGGAAGGTAAACCTACACGTCTAAGGCAAGAAATAAGGAGAAAGTCTGACTGTAGAAAACTGAATAATGGTGTCTGATATCCAAGGAGGAAGTCAGAAGAGGTGCAGCTTTCCAAAAAAATCCAGATTTTCCAGCATCCATGGGATAGTGCCAAGAAATTATACTGTAAGTGATGACATCCAGCAGTGACGGAAACCATTTTAATGAAACATTTAAGATATTATAAAATGAGATAAGGGGTAATGGACTATGTTTAAATTAAAAAGGTAAAGCCTACACTTTTCCATTTAGTATTTTGATTACATACATTTTTTAAAATTATAATTCAGAGCATTTTGTGGCTCGTGGTCTTTTGGAAAACTGTAAATGATGACCAATAGGCAACAACCGAAATAATAATAATTATTGTTATTATTAGCAGTATTTATTTTAAAAGACTTCTGTTTAAATTCAGGCAGCCAGGCTGTCATTTGTTCGTATGCATGGTCAGAAGGACTTCTAAATTTATTCCCAAAGTACGAACAAATTTAGGTACGAAAATACAGATAACACACAGATTTGTGTGTGAAATGTTTGTATGCACGAGTTGTGGGTACGCACTGTTAGCGAATGACGTCCATCGTTCTGTCAAAACTTCATACAGAATCAAGCCTCAGCTTAGCAGCCAGAGCCACCTAAAGCAGCATGTGACCGCTGAAATCCCACCAAGAACCAGAGTTCTGGTTTTGAAGTTGAGCCACCTGAATTTATCAATAATGGTTTATGTGTGTGTCTGCACATGTGTGTCTTACTTGGCAGTTGTTACGCGCAGCAAAGTCATCCATGCCCAATGCTCTCTCTTGTTCCAGCCTCTTCTGACTCGCCTCCAGTAGGAAACACACCAGCCACTTGTAGGCTGCTAAAGGCACTGATATGACAGACAACAAAGAGGATGTTCACTAAGCTGAAAAAGGTTTGTACAATATAGTCTGTAGCCAAATGACCCCGCCTTATGAATTCACATCTGAAAAATATATACATTTAAATATTTAAGGCTAACTATAATAAATTACCAATTTATGCATCAACTATGAGAATAAATTCCTCATTTGTTCATTTTATGTAAATTTGAACTTCAGGGCTAATTGATTAACAATAACTACACTCACATAACTTTACCGTAAATTATTTATAGTTATATATTCAATTCCCCTCATTTGCAAATATCTCCTCTGCTTTGAAATGATAAGTATATAACAGGATCTAAGAGCTCATATGTACCATTGTTCTATGGAAAACGGCTAATTTGAGGTTCTAGCAGTTTGGAAATATACAGTCTAATTAAATGATAGAGCTGAAATACCTGCAGAGTCCATGCAGTCGTCCACTGTGAGGGCAGTAAACCTGCTTTTGAGGATCCCCTGAGAGTCATCCAGAAAATCCACGGTGTGAAAGGGAGACTCAATCCGCAAACCATCTGAAACCCACCCAACATTCATTCACACACACACACACACACACACACACACACACACACACACACACACACACACACACACACACACAAGAGAAGCTTTAGTGACTTACCAAAGTTCATTTACTGACCATTAATGCAGCTGACACTGCACATAGCATGTGTTACTGAATCCTTCAAATACTTGTTCAGGGTAAAAAATAGACTCATCTGAGCCTTTTAGCATGGCTACATTTAGATGATATTAATATGTTGGAAGCCACTTGGATAACAAAGTATACAGGTCTTGGTGAACAGAAGACTAACCACACTGCTTGGCGTGGCGCCAGGTGAGCAGGTAGTTGCTGGTCTGTTGCAGCAGCACGTTGTTGTCTCCTTCATATGTGCAGTTTGGGTCATTGTCATCACGAAGATCACCCAGCCGATTCACTGAAACAAAAGAAGGAAACTGACAGTTAGCTCTATGTGTGTGTGTGTGTGTGTGTTTGTGGGGGTGGGGGGGTGAGAGTGTGAATATATGCACATCAATCAAGCATAACATTATGACCACTGCTACATGATGTGAACACCACTGATTTGTCATGGCACCATGGGTGGGATATATTGGGGAGCAAGGGAACATTTTGTTCTCAAAGTTGATGCGTTAGAAACGGGAACAGTGGTGAACCAGCGACAGGGTCATGGGCAGCCAAGGCTTACTGATGCACGTGATGAGCAAAGGCTGACCCGTGTTGTCTGATCTAACAAATGAGCCGCTGTAGCTCAAATTGCCGGAAAACGTAATGCTGGTTCTAATAGAAAGCTGTCAATACACAGTGCATTGCTGTTTGATGCAGATGGAGCTGCATAGCCGCAGACAAGTCAGGGTGCCCATGCTGACCCTGGTCTTTGTCCTTTGGCCTGGAAGCTTAAGGGGCCTGTGCCATATCTTAGCTGTTGCTAGGACTGTTCTCAGTGTCTACAATGTTGCCTTCTAGTTGTGTTATGTTCTGGTATTCTGGACATTCCAATGCCATTGCTGTAGATCCTAGTGGTGTGAATCAGTGAATCAATGTCTTGTTCACTCCTGGCATACAGCTGTAGAGGTGGGGGCTGATGTTTGCTCCATTCTGTAGTTGGTATCTGTAGCCAGTCTTGTTAATCTGGCTGAAGGGGTTCAGGCCTATGCAGAACAGTAGTGAGAACAGAACATCTCCTGTGTGTGTGTGTGTGTGTGTGTGTGTGTGTGTGTGTGTGTGTGTGTGTGTGTCAGTGACGATGGACAGGTCCTACAGGTCTTTGAAGGCCCCTGAATCTGATTGGACCATGTGATTTAATGACGATAGGGAGTGTGGATCCTTCTAGTCTGTGTTACGCTGCTCTAAAATAAAGATGCGTGGCGTGCATCAGCTTCCTAATTGCAATGACAGAACAGCAAATCGGTGAAATTCTCAGCCTGGCGCAACACGACCTCAGCATGGGACGGCGCAGGGCGATCAACTGCTGGCTAGAACCCTGACCTTGTTAGCAAACCCTGCACTTGATAGTTACTTGTGCAGTTGGCTTGAAGTTGGCATCTAGTATTGTTCTCCACATCCCCACTGAGTTTTTGGTGAAGGTTCTTAGGGTTCTGTTGAGCTTGTACAGTTCTAGGCATTCCAGGATCCATGTGTGCGTTATCGAGTCATAGGCTTTCTTGTAGTCAATCCAGGCAGTGCACAGGTTGGTCAGTCTGGTCTTGTAGTTGCAAGTGACTGCTCTATCTACTAGTAGCTCCTGTTTTGCTCCTCTGGTGCTACTGAAAATCCCTTTCTGGGTCCTACTCATGTATTGAGCCATGTGCTTGTTCATTTTAGCCACAATGATGCCTGACAGGAGTCTCCATGTTGTGCTGAGGGAGGTGATTGGTTGGTAGTTGGAATGGACTGGTCCCTTATGGGGATCAAGACCGTCTGGCCTTCAGTCAGCCATTCTGGGTGTGTCTCCATTAGCAGCCGGTTCATTTGTGCTGCCAGGCAATCATGGAGTGCAGTTAGCAAGCCCTGGGAGTCAAACCACCACCCTATTGTTCCAAAGACAGTAGTGTTGGTAAATGGACTAGTTCTTGTATAGCGCTTTTCTACTCTGTGTGAGCATTCAAAGCGCTTAGTGTTGCCACTACATTATAATATAATAAAAATATAATATTTGTGTATGTGAGTGAGTGTGTGAGAGAAAGAGAGGGAAACTGACTGGCTAAGTATCCATGTCCACCGCAGGCCTCCCTGCACTCCTGGATACCCTTTTGAGCAGTCCATGAGCCCAGTGGTTTACTGGAGCAGCCAATTGCATGGATCTCCCTGCCCATTTCTGCCTGAGAAACACAGCTATATTAAATGCCACTTTACACAGAGCACCCTAAATCCACGTGTTGCACGCTTACTCACTTCTCGGTCATAGTTTTCCTTGAGCATCCGTGCAATCTGGAACTCAACAAAGTTCTTGAAGATGGATTTGGTGAAGTTTTCAAGAGCGTATGCTGCTGCCAAGTACGGAATCAAACGCCATTGCTAGAAGACACAATAAGGCAAAATAATATAACAGCAACATTAAAGCACTTTCTCTCTAAATCTCATTACTCATTTTTATCCAGTAATGGCAGAGATGATAAAGTTTTCCATTAAAAAACAGTTTGCAATTACAACAGTTTTCATTTAGTTAAAAAAACTGAGTTGAGGGTAGATCTGCCCCCGGGGTCTAATTGCTATCTGGGTATTAGTTTCTGTCTCCTGCATTTTATCCTGGTCAGGTTGCAGCTGAATAATTAGATTTATAAAAAAATTGTAAAATTAGGATTCCAGCTTCATCTGATAAAAGTTCCAGTTGGGTAAATGATGACAACAGACATAAAATAAGTTGTATATTTTATATCAAACTTTTATTGTATCCATGAAGATTTCTTTCCTTACTCACACCCGCTTAACTCAGCGTGAACATACTCTGAGTTTCTCATTCCAGAACAGCTGATCAGAGTCGGTTCAGTCAACTCTGAGTTGCTGAGTTGATCAATTCAGTTTATTTTTAAACTCCACAGTTTGTTGAACACGTTTCCTGGAATAGGGCCCTTGTATATGAGACCTATGCAGCAGTGTGAACAAACCAACTGTGGGGTCTGAAAGGCCTGAAAAGTGTTTGGAGGATGTTTCTGAAATACTAATTTATGAGCTCAGATGACAGTATTTTATCCACATCTTAAGGTTTTTGACTCTATTGGTCACTTTGTGGTGTCTTTGATAAACGGGGTGTTGTCTAACCTAAGTAAGTAACAGTGACCCTAATCTTGACCCCAGTGACCCCCATTTACAATCCCAACCTTTCTTTGGTCATAAGCCATCTATCTGCCCATGAAGTTTAGTAAGTGTGCCCCGCAGCCCCCTGCTTGCCGTGGGTGCTCACATAATACATTCTGTTATTCGACAGGGGTATAAAAACACGGACCTGTCACTACTCATGAGAAGACATACAATATTCCTGATAACTTTCAGACTGGTTTCAGAAAGTTACATTCCACTGAAACAGCTCGCCTTAAAGTCTCAAATGACCTTTTCATGGCTGCACATAAGGGTGACTGTTTCGTCCTTGCAGACCAGAGGGCCTAATACTCCTGAGAGCATTACAGCCCAAATCAGACAGCAGTTGGGGTAAACCGTAAAAGTTAATGTGCAGAACCTGGCGATAATTTTTGATCAACCTTTGACATTTGATGCTCACATCAAGTCTGACCTGTTCATGTTTTTCCCCAAGAAATATAGCTAAACTCAGGAATGTTGCCTCAAAAATCAATTGGCGAAGCTTCTCCATGGCTTCATCTCCTCTAGCTTGGATTATTGTAATGCGCTGTCTGAGAACCGCATCTATTAATTAACCACCTGTTTAAAAGTGGGTTGATATGTGAAGCTTTATGGGAGCGAGCTAAAAACCTTACAGATGCATTTTGAGGCTTTTGCACTGGCTTCCTTTCAGGTTTAGATTTCAGTTTAAAATCTTGGCTCTTACTTTTATGGGCTGGTAGGGTGAGAGAGCCGCATGTATATTACCAAACGGCTCCACCCCATTCTACATGCCGGGGTCTTCGGTCCTCAGACAGGGGCCCTTCGTCTGTTTCTCCATTGTTTCTCCAAACCTTAGACCTTAAACTTTGGAAATACCCCGGACTCTGTGGCATCCTTTAAAAAGCAGCTTAAAACTCATCTTTTCAGACAGGCATTTAGATAGTGTTTGGGTCATTTTGCTTGGTTCCTGTGTGCCAATTTTGCCTTGGGTTTTTACTGATACCTCATTTTGTGGCTATTCTTTGTCTTAAGAGCTATATAAATAAACTTTACCTTCTATTCTTACCTGTAATTGGTACTCTAAAACAGGAATTTCCTCTGTGTCTTTGGGTCCAAACTGTCTCCTGGCAGCTGAGAAGCGAATCGCCACAGTCAGAGCCAGCTTCAGGTTGATAAGCGCCATCCTGGTGATATACACTCTGCCTCCTGATAAGGCACCCAGAGACGCCCCAAAACGTTTTTTAGGGTCCTGGAGCAGATGAAAGAAACATTATTATTGATTAAAAACAAGTGGAAGACATACACTTGTATCAGAACTTACTGCTCATGCATGTTGTGGTTGAATCTTCTAGAATTTAAGCCTTCAACAATTAGCAGTAAATGGTTAATTAGCTTTTTTTTCAGGAAAGCCTGCAATGCTGTTCCAGATAGAGCAAGTTACCAAACAGCTTTACGTCAACAACTTGGTTTTTGTGAAGTCCCATCTTTGGCTGCCACAGAAAACCTATACTGACCTTAAATGGTGTCACATAGCTGCCATCAGGAGTAACATCTCCTGTCTTATTCAGCAGGTTCTCACGTGGGATCC
This sequence comes from Archocentrus centrarchus, assembly GCF_007364275.1. Classification (NCBI taxonomy): domain Eukaryota; kingdom Metazoa; phylum Chordata; class Actinopteri; order Cichliformes; family Cichlidae; genus Archocentrus; species Archocentrus centrarchus. The sequence continues at coordinate 840,749 of NW_022060254.1, forward strand.
TCACATTGTGGAACATTGCAAACCTGTTGTGAGTGTAAGAAAAGTAAACGTTACAGAAAAGAATTGGTTACACAGACAAGACAGAAGCGGGTCATCCAGAGGATTTCTAAATGTTGTTTGTGTCAGATGGTAGCACTTTGTTTCTACAAATCCTAAACTGAACAAATCCTAAACTGATCACTGAACATTCCATCATCAATAATCCAGCCCACCCTCTGCACCACTTACTGGACAGGCAGAGCACCTTCTCTGCTGCTGCAAGGGCAGACGTACCACAAGCCATCACTCAATATAATACAATAATTTGTCTGGTAGATAGTTTTTAATTGTATTCACCATCATCATCATCGTGTTGAATCAAATTACAGTTCAATTACTGTAACACCAGTGTCATTTGACTTATCTGTAGCTAAAAATGTTTTCAAACTAAAGAGAATAAGAATGCAACGCAAAACTTATAAAACCCAAAACAGATCAAGACTAAGAACAATTAATCATACAGTTTCCAACAATGAGAAATGTGTGATTAATCATTTCCAGCTGAGAAAGATGAATGAAAATAAGTGTCTGAAAGGAGATAATCTCTGGAGCTTGAAAAAGGCGACTGGACTTCTTTTTGTTTCTTGAAGACGTTTCACCTCTCATCCGAAAGGCTTCTTCAGTTCTCAACCAAATGGTGGAGAGACCCAGGTATTTAAACCCCTGTGGGCGGAGTCCCCTGGAGGTGGTTATGACCCTCTATTGATCATGTGCTTGAACACATGTGCCCAGGTGTGAAGGGGGCGTGGGTCATATTTAATCAGTGGTTTCAGTTGAAACCAATTTAGGACTCCGCTCCATTGTTTCCTGTGGCCTATTGAGGTCACTGGAACAAAGGTGTGAATGGGGGTTGAGACGTCTGGGAAGGGAGCTCAGGACAGCACTGTAAGCGGGGGAAAGTTGGTGACGTAATCCACCTCCTCTGTTCAATGATGGTTGTTCACAGTGGACATAGATGGCTTCTTTCACTCCTCTTTCAAACCATCTGTTTTCCCTGTCCAAAATGTGAACATTGGCATCCTCAAAAGAGTGCCCTTTTTCCTTCAGATGCAGATGTACTGCTGAATCTTGTCCTGTCGAGGTGGCTCTTCTATGTTGTGCCATTCGTTTGTGAAGAGGCTGTTTGGTTTCACCAATGTAGAGGTCCGAGCACTCTTCACTGCACTGAACAGCATACACTACATCGCTGATCTTGTGTTTGGCGGGTTTGTCCTTGGGATGAACCAGTTTTTGTCTTAGGGTGTGACTTGGTTTGAAGTATACTGAGATGTCATGCTTGGAGAAAATTCTTCTGAGTTTCTCTGACAAGCCTGACACATATGGGATGACAATGTTGTTCCTCTTGTCCTTCCCATTCTCTGTAGTTTGTGTTTGGCCTTCATTCCTGTGCATCTTAGCTGATTTGATGAAGGCCCAGTTGGGGTAACCACATGTTTTGAGGGCTTTCTTAATGTGTGTGTGTTCCTTATGCTTCCCTTCTGCCTTAGAGGGAACACTTTCCGCACGGTGTTGTAGGGTCCTGATCACCCCAAGTTTGTGTTCCAGAGGGTGGTGGGAGTCAAAGAGGAGATACTGGTCTGTGTGTGTGGGCTTCCGGTAAACTTCAATGTTGAGGCTTCCATCTTCCTCGATAAGCACCGCACAGTCCAGGAATGGTAACTTGTTATCTCTGGTGTCCTCCCTGGTAAAACGTATGTATTTATCCACTGAGTTAATGTGACGAGTGAAGGCTTCTACTTCTTGGGTTTTGATTTTGACCCAGGTGTCATCTACATATCTGTACCAGTGGCTAGGTGCCATCCCTTTGAAAGAACCAAGAGCTTTACTTTCCACTTCCTCCATGTAAAGGTTGGCTACAATGGGAGACACTGGGGAGCCCATGGCACATCCATGCTTCTGTCTGTAGAATCCATCATTGTATTTAAAATATGTTGTGGTAAGGCAGAGATCTAAAAGTGCTGCCTGCAACAACTTGAAAAGTGCTGCCTGCAACAACTTGAAAAGGAAAAAGCCATTGACCACCCCACTTACTACCGCCTGTACCCTGGAGAAGCCACTCCATGCATTTATGGACTCCCAAAGATCCACAAAGAAGGAGTCCCACTTCGACCCATTATCAGCAGTATAAACTCGGTCACCTACAACATTTCAAAACACCTCGCCACCATCTTATCACCGCTTGTTGGCATCACACCCCACCACATTGAAAACTCTACAGATTTTACTAACAAGGTCCAGAATCTTGTACTGGATCCAGATGAAACCATGGTGTCCTTTGATGTGGTTTCACTTTTCACTTGCATACCTACAACTGAGGCAGTGGAGACCGTCAGAAGACGACTACAGGAAGACGATTCCTTACTGAACAGAACCAGCTTCACCCCAGATCAGATTTGTGCACTTTTAGATCTCTGCCTTACCACAACATATTTTAAATACAATGATGGATTCTACAGACAGAAGCATGGATGTGCCATGGGCTCCCCAGTGTCTCCCATTGTAGCCAACCTTTACATGGAGGAAGTGGAAAGTAAAGCTCTTGGTTCTTTCAAAGGGATGGCACCTAGCCACTGGTACAGATATGTAGATGACACCTGGGTCAAAATCAAAACCCAAGAAGTAGAAGCCTTCACTCGTCACATTAACTCAGTGGATAAATACATACGTTTTACCAGGGAGGACACCAGAGATAACAAGTTACCATTCCTGGACTGTGCGGTGCTTATCGAGGAAGATGGAAGCCTCAACATTGAAGTTTACCGGAAGCCCACACACACAGACCAGTATCTCCTCTTTGACTCCCACCACCCTCTGGAACACAAACTTGGGGTGATCAGGACCCTACAACACCGTGCGGAAAGTGTTCCCTCTAAGGCAGAAGGGAAGCATAAGGAACACACACACATTAAGAAAGCCCTCAAAACATGTGGTTACCCCAACTGGGCCTTCATCAAATCAGCTAAGATGCACAGGAATGAAGGCCAAACACAAACTACAGAGAATGGGAAGGACAAGAGGAACAACATTGTCATCCCATATGTGTCAGGCTTGTCAGAGAAACTCAGAAGAATTTTCTCCAAGCATGACATCTCAGTATACTTCAAACCAAGTCACACCCTAAGACAAAAACTGGTTCATCCCAAGGACAAACCCGCCAAACACAAGATCAGCGATGTAGTGTATGCTGTTCAGTGCAGTGAAGAGTGCTCGGACCTCTACATTGGTGAAACCAAACAGCCTCTTCACAAACGAATGGCACAACATAGAAGAGCCACCTCGACAGGACAAGATTCAGCAGTACATCTGCATCTGAAGGAAAAAGGGCACTCTTTTGAGGATGCCAATGTCCACATTTTGGACAGGGAAAACAGATGGTTTGAAAGAGGAGTGAAAGAAGCCATCTATGTCCACTGTGAACAACCATCATTGAACAGAGGAGGTGGATTACGTCACCAACTTTCCCCCGCTTACAGTGCTGTCCTGAGCTCCCTTCCCAGACGTCTCAACCCCCATTCACACCTTTGTTCCAGTGACCTCAATAGGCCACAGGAAACAATGGAGCGGAGTCCTAAATTGGTTTCAACTGAAACCACTGATTAAATATGACCCACGCCCCCTTCACACCTGGGCACATGTGTTCACGCACATGATCAATAGAGGGTCATAACCACCTCCAGGGGACTACGCCCACAGGGGTTTAAATACCTGGGTCTCTCCACCATTTGGTTGAGAACTGAAGAAGCCTTTCGGATGAGAGGTGAAACGTCTTCAAGAAACAAAAAGAAGTCCAGTCGCCTTTTTCAAGCTCCAGAGACTACTATGACCTGGATGACTGAGAATCTACACAGACATACGAAAGGAGATAATGTTGCATGTGTATGGTACGGTTTTCCTGTCAGTGTCACGTCACTACTCAGTATATCAAAACACTGCATCCATCAAAACACTGCATGCGTACTATTGCAACAGACCAACATCTATACCCCTGTCTCTGAATCAGTTTTGCATTACTTACTGACTACAGTCACCAGTCAGGATATTTCCACAAGGGTCAAGGAAGTCATTTCTTTTACTTCTTGTGCTTTTTGTTTTGCAAATGCAGCATTTGTGTTAAACTGTTTAAAGACTTTGATGCTTACCGAAACATTTGCTTCTTATGAAACTTAAGTGCTAATGTCTGCTGCAGCCACTCACCCATTATCAAGTCCATTCTGGCCCAGCTTCTTACCCATGTCACCAACCAGCACACCAGGCAGAGCCAGCAGGGTCTTGGGATCTCTCACCTGCAGCACAGTGATAAGAGTATACACTGCTCAAAAAAATTAAAGGAACACTTAATCAGAGTACAGAATCAAGTCAATTAAATGTCTGGGAAACAGATCTGGTCACTTAAGTAGCAGAGGGGGTTACCTGGTTTCAGCTGCTTTGGTATTAGTGAAATTAACAACAGTGCACCAGAGGGGCAACAATGAGACAACCTCCAAAATAGGAATGGTTTTCATTTGGCTAGGGTCAGTGCCACTACTGGTTGTTGCATGAGGCAGATTTCCAGAAATGAGAACTGCTCCATCTGAAGACGAATGGATGCCGTCTCTCCTAAAAAAAGGTTAGGTTTTTATTTATCATTTATATAATTTATTATTTTTGGCTTAACAGTTATTATTGTTAAGCCAAAAATAATAAATTATCCACCCATCCATCATCTTCAAATCCCCCTGCTCCAATTTAGGGATGTGCAGGGGCTGGAGCCTATCCCTGCTGCCATAGGGTGAGAGGCAGGGTATACACTGGACAGGCTGCCAGTCTGTTGCAGCGCTAACACAGAGAGACAGACAACCATGTGCACTCACATTCAAACTGCTGGGCAATTTAGAATCATCAATTAACCTAACCCCACTAATTGCATGTCTTTGGACTGTGGGAGGAAGCTGGAGCCCATGCAGAAAGAGCCCATGCAGACATGGGGAGAACAATGCAAAGTCCACAGAGAAAACCCAGGCCAGACAGTGGATTCAAACCCTGTGATTATATATTATTAAATATGTATATATAGAATTTAGCTAATTAAATTAGCTAGGACTCACCGGGACAACAAAAGAGTGCAGTCCATGGCACACCTGGTCAGGTGTGTAGAGCTGAGCAAACACCACAGCATGAGTAGCAGTCTTACCCAGATTCCCCACCCAGAACTTTGCAGCCTCAAAGTCTGGAGAGTTGATCACAAACTCCTACAGAAGAGAAACAGCTAGAAATTATTTCAATTAAGGAAACATTTTAAGTGCTCTTTGTGAACTTTCACATACTGAAATGAGGAATCAACTATTGTTCAACTACTGGTCAAGGCCCCAGTGGGTCACACTCGTCTGCCTTCATACGCATATGAACATGAGTGACATCCCTTTCTTAAGCCATGGAGTTTAACATGATGTCGGCCCACCCTTTGCAACAATAACAACTCTTCTGGGAAAGCTTTCCACGAGGTTCAGGGGTGTTTATGGGACTCTGCCACTGCATCCGACACTTGCACAATATATAGATATAAGGCTTGGATGCAGCTGCTCAGCCATGGAAACCCATTCCATGCACTCTATGCACTGTTCTTGAGCTGATTTGAAGGCCACATGAAGTTTGGAGGTGTTTAGCGATTGCAGAAATTTCATTATTTGCAATGCCATATGCCAATGCAATGCAGAGCAGATACCTTCTACTCTCACAGAGGCCAGCTATCTCGATAATAGTCTTACATCCCACTGAGTACGACTCTGGATAATGTGGCTCCTCTGAAGATGAAAGCCTCAAATCTAAAGTGCCTGACTTCCTGGTATAACTCACAAATGTGCAGCTTAATATAGATAACCTGTAAGCTCGGAGAGGAAATGGCATCTCACTAGATTCCATTTAGCCTGGAAAAAAAGAGTTTGTTGCTCTACAGAAAAAGCCCTCCATAAAGCGAGGACATCTTACTGTTCATCACTGACAATCACTCAGCTCCAATCCCGATGGATAGTGACACTACCATCCCATGGTCTGGTTCCGTTACCACCAGAATTCCAGCGGCTGCCCCTGGTCTCGCTGAAAATCCCTGGATCGTCCTAGGAGCAAAACCTAAGGCCCCCGCCAGCTCTACACCCACCACTGGGCCAACTGATGGTTGGACTGCAGTTGGCAAAGAAAAGCACAGTGCCAGGCAGTCATGCCACGCCCAACATCATCTGGAGATCCAGCTCAAAAATAAATTTAGCATCCTGGATGTCCATGAATTCCCCCCACTAGCCTGTTCCTTCCCTGCACCCAAGCCAATAATTCTGTGATTATCCACTTTAGCTGCCTTCTGTGGTCTTTTGGGTGTTTTGGTGCCCGAGCTGGTCAGTGTATTCCCTCTGTTTAAGAACGTAACAGATTGTTGATTTGGCCACACCTATAGTTTTTAAATCTCTCTGATAGGTTGAAAAACCACACTAAACCTAATGTTGGCCTCTTTCACTTGCATCGACATCACTTTGGTGGTTTCTACGAGCGCGTCTGTGAGACAACATAAGCTCTGATGTTCCTCTTGCAAAGATACATTTCTGTGATGTCTGGATTAAATCTGTGGTTTTCATATCTGTTTACAGCTGTGCAGCCCACAGTCATTCAAGTTTTAGCTATGTCACAACATATTGTCATCTCAGACGGGGGTGCACTCAGCATGCATTTGTTTGTGCTAAATGCCTACAATTTTTGCCAAACATTATAAAAGCGACAGGGGGAAAAAAGAAAAAAAAAAAGCTTACTGTGAGTATTAAAACACAAATTCCTAAAAACCAAACTCATGGCTTAGTTTTAATTTTTGGCAGTTCATTATGTCCATACAATACCATTACAAAGCAAACATGACATAACGGAGTATTGTCAACTGATATTTATGCTGTCACAGGCCAAAAATACTATGATTTAACATTCATACAAATAACCGGAATGCTAGCGGTGCAGTAGCTCACTCGACTCACGATCCATCACAGTTCACAGGTTGTTGTAATTTGTGAAGTACAGAAAGAAAGTAATATGTTTTATTGTTGGCTGTATTGCACAAAATAATGAGAAATCAAAATCCATTGAGAATGAAAACTGGCCTTGACTTTAAGCACAGTTTGTCTGACCCACTGGATGATCATTGTTCCACTAAAATCTGACCAATATTATAGGAGTAGTGGTAAAAAGACCGTTCCTTTGACTGGATGAGCACATGTTTTAAAAAAATAAATAACTGCTGACCTGAGTGGAGGGGTCATACTTGGCTGTGGTCCTCATGGCTCTGGTGTTGCTGCCGTGGCTCAGCTCAGTGAGTGCGAAGCAACCAAAGATCTACAAGCACATACAAATTTACTCAGAACATCAGCAGGTGCTCTTTGAAAATCTATGAAAAAGGTTTATGAACAGGATAGTAGGACATCACCCTCGCTTAGTCTGCTTCATCCTGTTAATAAAGGGTTCCTGTCTTACCGTCATGTTGTCAGTGTTTTCAACATATTTGTTGTGCCTGCTTGACCCTGAGCTGACCACAGTTGCTCCAAACATCTGAAACAGAAACTGGAATGAGACAATAGAAGAGAACAAAAACACAAATACTAGCACATTATGAAATGTGCAACCAAGTAGGGTTGCTGTGGCTCAAGAGAGCAGGTCATCTACCAACTGGAAGGCTGGCGGTTCGGATCCCTGTCTGCATACCAAAGTATCCTTGAGCAAGACACTGAATCCCGAGTTCACCGGAGTCTTAATGTGCACACGAATGTTGACATGTTGTATAAAGCACTTTGAGTTTGCTCTATATAAAACCCAGTTCATTTACCAAGTATTAGATAGATGAAAGCCTTTAAATGTTTTATTTTAAAAGCTCGTATTTAAAAAGCAAGCAATCAGGCGCCAGTTTGGTTCAGTGGGCGAGCAGGTGATATGCCACACGGCTGAAAGGCAGCCAGCCTGGGTTCTAGTCTTTTCCCCTTCTCCCTCTCACCGCTTTCCTATCTGTTCATCTTAACTGTACTGCTATCCAATGAAGGCAAAAGTGACCCCCCCCCAAACAAGTCCAAAAACTAGAAACCTCATAGTGTAGGTGGAAATTTAAACAGCAGGATACTTTTTCCCTTGATCCAAGTACACGTTAAAATGAAACAATTCAAATCATAAATTCTTATTTTGAAATTGCTCAGAAACAATGATACTACAATCTGAATTTAGCTCATTTGACATAACTATTTACTATATGTAAAACTGTCTTACTTACTTACACTATTACCACAGTTTTACACACACACAGACACACACCTACCCCTAGGCTGAGGAAGAGCTTAGCAACCAAGGCCCAGTCGTACATTCCCAGACAGTCATCGAGGTATATAGCTTTCCAGGGGTTGGCCATTGCCTCTTCATTTGTGACAAAGTTGTATCGAAGCAGCTGCTTCATCCTGTTAAGTTCCAACTGGAGTTGTAGTGTCTTCAGACATTACTTAGGCTTGGATTGCATAACAGAGGAATTCACAGTGGCTATATGAATGTAAATATTACCACACAGATACCTTAGAAAGGTCAGCTCTCTCTTTTTCTCTATAGAGGCATCTTCACCAGGCTGACGGGCAAACAGAGGGTCATTCTCCAGGGTCTTGAAAACATGTTGCTGCAACGTGGAGAAAATCAGGCAGTATGAATGAATGAATGAATGAATGAAGTTTTATTGCCATGTGGGTGAACAAGTTCACACATTGGAAATTGCAGTTACAGAACACCATCCAAATACACAAACACAACACACATAGGGGGATATGTGTCCTTGGGTCATGCAGCCGTTTCTTACGGCGCTACCTTTGGCAGGAGGAGAAAACAACACATCATGGGGAAGTTAGGTTAAAAAAAAGGTCATCTGGTACAGTGCTCAAAAAGAGCACTATACCAGGGTCCAAAAAAACCACCTTAGCAAAGCATTTGCACATGTAAAGCAAGGACAGCGGCGGTAGGTGAGGTCAGGGCGGGAGGGGATGCAGAAGGAGACGAGAGGTGGGGGCATTGTGGAGCCAGATGCCAGGTTCCAGCCAAAACAGTTTGCTGATAGTGGTGGAATTTCATCAGCGGCCGTGATACACCAGACCCAGCTTCACAAATCACAACGCGGAGTGGGGGGAGAGCAGCCGCACACAGTGCCCTGGAGAGAGATATGGTTGCCAACCCAAGGCCGGCAGGGGAGCCGAATTCCTGATAACAGAAGTTGTTTTGGAACAGGCTGCTTGTTTTTCCAACAGCCTTCAGTCTTACTGGGAAACCATTCGAAAATCCAATATTCCAAATTAGTTGATTGCCGTCCTCACTGTGCAGAACCGAACTATATCTCCTGATCTAACCCCTCTCGCCTGCGAGCTCGCTAATCTTGCGGCTCAGGTCCACCAGGCTTTGAGTCTGAGTTTGTACGGCTCTGCTCAGCCCTTCCACCTGGATCGGCAGCCTCTGCAGATGTCGAACCGCCGTCCAGATTTTCTTAATTTGCCAGTAAAGCAGGTATCCACCGAGCCCAAACAGAGAAGATACTGCTACCAAAAAGCCGAATATGTAGGCGTCTTCCACGTCTTCCACTCCAAGGGCCGAGAAGCACACAGGTCTCCACGAGCTCCAAGAGTCGATGACGTATCCAACCGGGTCAGTTCCACTCGGACACGCAGGCTCCCCTATCCCGGATCTCATAGTGGAAAAAATTCGATCAATGATGGAGAATGCCCAGTTTGCCAGATCCATTAAGACAGTGAAATTCACATGACAAAATGCTTGTAGCAAGTTTACTTTTTCTTTTAAATGCTTTTGATAACCACAGCTTTATGGAAAAATTTACTTGCTGAAAATACCCATATGAACACTGAAAGATGCTAAAATGTCTCAAGTTACTCTTATTGTTATTACTACTATTATGATTGTACAGAACAGAAGCTTAAAAGAATAAGTGTAAGCATCACAAAGTTAAATCTTAAGCGTAAAGCTGTTTGAGGTGTCACTGGTGAAAGGCATTTGTTGTTTAACTGAGTAGAATAAATTTAAGCCCTGTGAGCAGTTAAACTGCCAGGTTAACCCTATAATGCTGAATGTGTCGAATGAGACACAGCGCACTTCCAAAGTGCCGTAATGACCCTATATTGTGTGTAAAGTGCAATTTCTCAGCTTTCAGACCCTGTTTGAATTTTTCCGATAGGACAAACGGTCACAGAATTACAGTAATTCAAGGTGCCTTTGATCAACCGGCTCAGCGGCGATATGCTCTGTCTTAAAAAGCTGTTCACGACAGGTAAGGGCACGTAATGGATGCTTCAGCGGCGATTGTCTGTGCTTAATGAACTATTATTAAGACAATTAAGGAGGTCAATGAAACCATGGAAAAAGCCTTTCGGACGACCTTGAAGCAATTATGGCAAACGGCCAGGTGACTCAGGAGGGGAAAACGGTGCTCTACTCACACGGTCTATACTACGGGTGGGGTGCTGCTGACTTCAAATGAGGGTATAGTCAGATGGTGAAAAGAATACTTCGAGGACCTCCTTAATCCCACAGACACGCCTTCTGTAGTGGAAGCAGAGTCTGGGGATGAGGGGGATGACTTGGCCATCACTGGGGGTGAGGTCACTCAGTGGCAGGGCCCCCGGGGTGGATGAGTCTTCAGAGTCTACAACACAACACAAGAGTCTACAACATCCTGAGTCTTCAGGAGAAGGCTCTGGATGTTGTAGGGCTGTCTTGGTTGACATGTCTCTGCAACATTGAGTGGAGATCTGGGGCGGTGCCACTGGGTTGGTAGACCAGGGTGGTGGTCCCCACCTTCCAAAAGGGAGACCGGAAAGTGTGCTCCAGCTATCACACTCCTCAGCCTCCTCGGTAAGGTCTATGCCAGGATGCTGGAAAGAAGGGTCCGTCCGCTGGTTAAACCTCAGATTCAAGAGGAACAATGCGGTTTCTGTCCTGGTCATGGAACGCTGGACCAGCTCTTCCTCCTTTTGAGAATATCTGAGTGTGTGTGGGAGTTTGCCCATCCAGTCAACTTCAAGACTTTATTTGCCATTTGTACTCACACGCAAGGTTTGGGTACATAGGAATTCTTGTGCAGAGCTTTCGGGTAAGAGTGTAGAATAAAAAACAAAATAAAATAAAATATAATTAAAAAGTATAGAATAAAATATGTAAGTATTTACATAAATATATATGTATATACACATATACAAAAACGGTTGCTTAAGTTGGAAGGTTGATGGATACTGAGCAGCAGTTATTGCACACTTAGTGTTACAAAGAACACAGTATAAATTGCACGTGTAGACCAGACAAATATTGCACCAACATGTGTTATTTTAATAACTGAATAAAATAAAATGTTGCACATTAGGTTTTAGCTGTGTGAGGAGTATTGCACAGTGGATTTTGGCTGTGAACAGTCCGTTACTCTGTCATCAGTCTGACTGTGGCAGGGAAGAAGCTTTTGCAGAATCTAGTTCTGTGTGTGATGTGGACCTGGACAAGGCATTCGACCGCATCTCTCAGGGTATCCTGTGGGAGGTCCTGCGGGAGTATGGGGTGTCTGGGCTGTTGTTGCGGGCCATTCAGTCTCTGTACAACCACAGCAAGAGCTTGGTCTGTATAGCCAGCAATAATTCGGACTTGTTTCCCGTGGATTTTGGACTTCGCCAGGGCTGCCCTTTGTCACCGATTCTGTTCATAATTTTTATGGACATAATTTCTAGGCATTGCTGCCCCAGGTGGAGGAGTTTAAGTATCTCAGGGTCTTGTTCACTAGTGATGCGAGAAGGGAGCGGGAGATCAACAGACAGATCGGGGCTGCGTCTGCAGTGATGCGGATACTGCACCTGTCTGTCGAGGTGAAGAGGGAGCTAAGCGTAAAAGTGAAGCTGTCGATTTACCGGTCGATCTATAGCCCTACCCTCACCTATGGTCATGAGCTTTGGGTAGTTACCGATAGAATGAGATCACAAATTCAAGCGGCAGAGATGAGTTTCCTCCGAAGGGTGGCTGGCCTCTCCCTTAGAGATAGGGTGAGGAGTGCAGCCATTCGGGAGGGGCTCAAAGTAGAGCAGCTGCTCCTCCACATCACAAGGAACCAGTTGAGGTGGTTCAGGCATCTGATTAGGATGCCTCCTGGGCGCCTCTTGGGTGAGGTGTGGGAACGCCTTGGGGTACCCCCAGATGAGCTGGTGGAGGTGGCTGGGGAGAAGGAGGTCTGGGCCTCTCTGCTTAAGCTGCTGCCCCCACGACCCACCCCGGATAAGCAGAAGAAAATGGATGGATGGATGGATATTAAGACGAGTGGAAAAAAAAAGAAAAAGAAAAAGGACTGTAGCAGTCAAAGTGGGAGGATATAAATCTATCATTTTCACCTCAGCTGTGGACGCATGCCTGAGTTCCTCAGCAATTAATATACTCATCAAGACTCAAAGTCTGATACAGAGGTGCCTAGACTACACCAGAACATGTTTATCAGAACATAAAGAGCAAAGTCTTTCCATTACCATATAAACAAATCAGTAATCAAATGGAAAAAAAAAAAGTGGCAATTAAATAAAACAGTGGAGGCTTAATACCACATGATTATAATGTTCCAAATCCTGCACAAATGGTCTTTAATACTTAATGACTTAATGCTATAAGCATAACTACTGATGTTACCTTGAATAGATATATATCCTCTCCATCTATAAAGAGGACCATGTCCTTCCAGTTGAAGGAGGCTTTTTCCCTGTAGACATCTAGTGGGCCGCTAGGAAGGTCGGCCACTTTGTGGTCCATCTTGTTTTCAGAGTGCAAAGACACGAGGCACCGTGCTCTTTCTGAAAAGATACAAGACAGAAAACCCAGGATGAAAAAGAAAAATTGGACTAGAACTACAAATTATAGCCATCTCAGCCATTTTAGTATATTTAAAGTAAAAAACATCCTCTCTTTCCAACCTTGGGACAACCATATTTCACACCCATATTGGGAAATCCAATATGGGTGTGACAAATTTAACTTTCATTATTCCATCCCAACTGGAATGCAATCAGATTTAAATATTAATTCACAATTACATTTCTCTGACCCGTCTCTCTAGCCTGTGGCCACATGTCATGGTGCACCTGGAGTCTTTCCCCCAGTGATTTATTCAAGTTGTAGAAGGGACGGATACATACACATACATGCATGTGAGTATAAACATTGAAAAAGAGGCAGACACTTTCTGAAGTCTTCTTCTTCTAAGATAATTCAATTTATAGATGTATCCTCTGAAAACATTTTCTTTGTGACCAAAAAAAACAAACAAAAACTGAGCAATATCAAATTTAAACCTGGCCACTAATTAACATTAGCCATTTAACTATTAGTAATTTTACGTGTGCAACTTGTTAAGCCATACCTCACTAACATTGTGAATGAAGCACAAATTGTGCATTGCATTGTCATGGGAATGTGCATGCATTAATGTGGTGTTGCAGAAAATATATAAATGTAGTTATACTGTATGTGACGCCAAGTCTCTCTTACACTGCTGGTTCGAGCTACTAGAACACATACCAAGATTAACTGTTCAATCAGTAAAATTTCACTTTGATCTGCCAACAAACCAAAGCTGAAATTATTTTAGGACTTTAAAACTGAACTGAATACATTCAGAGTGAATTAATGTAACGCAAATGACCCCTACATTTTGAAAGTTGGTATCTGAAATTTAGAGTATGAACCTTGACATATTTTCCACTGAAAATCATAAATCATTCTCAGCAAAAGTAAATTCTATATGTGGGAAACACTGACCTGTAATGAAACCAATGATGGTGATAAATTTGCTCAATACTACACTGTCTTCCAAAAATAACCCCCAGTACACGGATAAATTACGATGACGTTTAAAATACAAGCTTAAAATGACTAAAGTCGAGATAACGTCCTGTTCAGGACCTTAGGAGTGGTTCTTGCGTCGCTCAACGTTTCTGAGATCACACTGGAAATGCAGATCAAAAGAATGAGATTCAGAGTCGCTGGACTGAACCGTCAGACAGCAGAATTCAGAGACCTTCCCATTTATTTTTAGAGGTGGACTTGGCCAAAGCTGAAGGTGTATCGAGACTTTGTTGCTTGATATATTCTCTAAAGAAACTAATTATCAAATTTGAATGTAAAAAAATTATGACCTCCTAATAATTTAAATGAGGGAAGGCTTAGAAATCCCAGATTCAGACTTTTTTCAAATGGATTAATAAAAAAGGGGAAAAGAGTGCAACTCCAGTGCAGTGCAATGATTTATACATTTTAGTGACCCTGAATGCATTTACAGAAGCTGATACAAACGTAGCACTGCAATTAATTTCTAACATGACAATTAGGCATAAAGACATTACTAAATTTGAACGCCCCGGTCCAAACTGTACACTGACACCTAAAGTGCATGCACACTCACTTTAAAGAATCAGTTTCTAATGATACTTTTAAGTCATGTCAACTTTATTGAGGCTTGTTTTCTGCTTTATAGCTGAACGTCTGTTCATATAAAAGGGCACAAAAGCTATTAATGCCACAAATATGTAAATCTACATAGGTACAGTAGTGCTCGGCAGTTTGCTAACCCTTTAAAGTATTCTATGTTTCTGGATAAGTTCCTTAAAATATGCAGGTCGTTCACTCCTGGGGAGGCCAACAATGTTCTTCATTGATGGGCCACAGTCTGACAGCAGACAGGACCAAACTCTTCAGTTTTACAGCCAGCACATCATCAAATCTCCTCTTTTGTACGAAGATAAAAATCCACAAAAAAGTTGTGAAGATCAGACTTTAACAATCCATGATGTAACCACAGTTTCAGATTTTGTTGCAACTCATATTTATACAATATTGGTTCCAAATGGAACCTTAATTCTGTGTGTAAATAGAGACACAGAATATTTTAAAAGGTTCTGAAACTTTCGAGCTACCCATAGCTACTTAAAGGGTTATACATACAGTGGTGTGAAAAAGTGTTTGCCCCCTGCCTCATTTGCTGTTTTTTTGCATGTTTGTCACACTTGAGTGTTTCGGAACATCAAACCAATTTAAACAATAGTCAAGGACAACACAAGTAAACACAAAATGCAAGTTGTAAATGAAGGTGTTTATTAGTAAAGGTGAAAAAAAATCCAAACCATCATGGCCCTGTGTGAAAAAGTGATTGCCCCCTAAACCTAATAACTGGTTGGGCCACCCTTAGCAGCAACAACTGCAACCAAGCGTCTGCGATAACTTGCAATGAGGCTTTTACAGCGTTCTGGAGGAATTTTGGCCCACTCATCTTTGCAGAATTGTCCTAATTCAGTTACATTAGAGGGTTTTCGAGCATGAACGGCCTTTTTAAGGTCATACCACAACATCTCAATAGGATTCAGGTCAGGACTTTGGCTAGGCCACTCCAAAGTCTTCATTTTGTTTTTCTTCAGCCATTCAGTGGTGGACTTGCTGGTGTGTTTAGGATCATTGTCCTGCTGCAGAACCCAAGTACGTTTAAGCTTGAGTACACGAACAGATGGTCTGACATTCTCATTCAGGATCTCTTGGTAGACAGCAGAATTCATAGTTCCATTTATCACAGCAAGTCTTCCAGGTCCTGACGCAGCAAAACAGCCCCAAACCATCACACTACCACCACCATATTTTACTGTTGGTATAACGTTCTTTTTCTGAAATGCAGTGTTCCTTTTACGCCAGATGTAATGGGACACACACCTTCCAAAGAGTTCCACTTTTGTCTCATCGGTCCACAGAATGTTGTCCCAAAAGTCTTGGGGATCATCAAGATGCGTTTTGGAAAAATTGAGACGAGCTTTAATGTTCTTTTTGCTCAGCAGTGGTTTTCTTCTTGGAACTCTGCCATGCAGGCCATTTTTGCTCAGTCTTTTTCTGATGGTGGAGGCATGAACGCTGACCTTAACTGAGGCAAGTGAGGCCTGCAGTTCTTTGGACGTTGTTGTGGGGTCTTTTGTGACCTCTTGGATGAGTCCTCGCTGCGCCCTTGGGGTAATTTTGGGCGGCCGGCCACTCCTGGGAAGGTTCACCACTGTTCCATGTCTTCGCCATTTGTGGATAATGGCTCTCACTGTGGTTCGCTGGATTCCCAAAGCTTTGGAAATGGCTTTATAACCCTTTCCAGACTGATAGATCTCAATTACTTTCTTTCTCAATTGCTCCTGAATTTCTTTGGATCTCGGCATGATGTGTAGCTTTAAAGGATCTTCTGGTGGACCTTACTGTGTCAGGCAGCTCCTATTTAAGTGATGTCTTGATTGGGAACAGGTGTGGCAATAATCAGGCCTAGGTGTGGCTAGGGAAATTGAACTCAGGTGTGAAAAACCACAGTTATAGTATGTTTAAACAAGGGGGGCAATCACTTTTTCACACAGGGCCATGATGGTTTGGATTTTTTTTTCACCTTTACTAATAAACACCTTCATTTACAACTTGCATTTTGTGTTTACTTGTGTTGTCCTTGACTATTGTTTAAATTGGTTTGATGTTCCGAAACACTTAAGTGTGACAAACATGCAAAAAATCAGGAAATGAGGCAGGGGGCAAACACTGCCACTGCCTGTAAACAAGGATTTATTGAATGGTAGGTGCACCCATCCCACTCTGATGAGGGACATCAAAAGGCATTTTGTGGAGGCCAAACAACAGTACCAAGAACCAATGACCAGAGCAACCTTTGCACCTTCCATGCTATCTTATCAGCTGCTGAGTGCAGAGCAGAACTCAAGGCTAACTGTCTCTGCACACACATGTGCACAAGAACAAGGTCACCATGACCAGGCAGACTTAGTTGACTAAAATGATAAACTTCACTTGAATAACAGGTCCTGGCTGACCACACCGGGTCAGGCTGGTGAAGTTGACCTCAGAAATGTCTGAGGTCAAAAGGGGGATTGAAGGAAATGAGTTTTTGTGAAGCTTTAAATACACTCATGGTATATGTTTGCGCTTACCATATGTACATTTACTTGCCTGAGAAACTTTGTCTTAGACTGGAAGATAAACAGAACTGATTAAAAATACACAATTACATAATGTTTGGTGTCATCATGAACTTGGTGTTGTCACTGGGCAAGGGTCAGCCACTCATGGAGACTACGCAATGATAGAAATGGAGACCTCGAGGTCATCTGAACACCCAGCTGTCGAAATTCTCTGTTTTTCACATTTTGTTTAGTATAATGATGTAACCAAGATAGATAAGCTGTGACTATATTAAATCCTAAGCTGAAGAAGAGTGGGTGAGTTCTTCATGTCATATCCAGTAACACAGTGGGCAGGGCATGTGGTTCTGACCCAGATTAATCTGTAAACTGTCACAAATGTCATTCCTGTTCGATAAACGAACACGCAGAAACCTAAAAGGCTTAAGCAGCACCTCATATTTTTTTTAATTTCTACAGTATCCACTATTACACACTGTTCGAGTAACTGAAGTCAAGGCGCTACGAGGACACACGACCTGAACTTTCAGTGCAAAGGTCGTGTCATCATATCTTACCGAAGTTCGCCCGCTGTTACTCCTCTAAGTCGCTTGTCCAACTGTTGTCCAGTTGTCCAACTGAAGTGCAACCTTCAGCTACGACTAGTATTGTAGGAAGGTAAGTGGCGATGTCACTACCTGATAACAACACTTCCTGTCTGTATCCTTTCAGAATAAAAGCATCCTCTTCACCCATTTAAGCCGCGTGCAGGGAAAAGTAAAACCCTTAGATTTTTATGAACTGCCGTAAGAATGCGTAGCCTTGAGCAATGAACACAGTTTAAAATGTTTTTGTGTTTATTTTCAAAGTCTGATTGTTTTTTTTTTTTATTTAAAAATCTCTGCGTGAGGATGACTGGGGTGCAGCTGAGGCAAAAGTGAGTGTTTGGATATAGCATGACGTTATTTTATGTTTTTTTATGTATAAAACACACACAAATTCAGATCTCTCCTCACTGAACAATAAACTCTGTTTTAATGCTATGTTACAGCTCTCCCAGTCCTGCATATCTCCAGCTAAATTTTTAGCCCAAGCATTACTGGTTCTGTTTTTTTTTTGGGGGGGGGGGGGGGGGGGGGGGGTTGTATATAACACAAACAACTGTATGTATGTTCCATAACTTAAGTGCATATAATTTGCTCAAATACTCTAAAATTCAGTTTCAATAACTCTTTTTTCAAATATTTTCACACTTTTTATGTACAGAAATTATACTCCTGTCTTATCTGAATCAGTTTCTTATTATTGCTATATAACAGTTTGTTTTTTCTCTTCCCCTGTGAAGCAGGAATTTTCTTTGTTGTGTGCTGTGGGTTCTTTCAGATTTGTTTTTACCATACCCCTTGCAATATTCCTGTTTACATTCATACACCCACGACACCATGGAGAACTACTTCAGGCCCTGATTCAAAACCCTAAGAATCAGACATCTCAGAGATTTCCTTCCCACTGTGGCCAAGTGCTTGCTCACAGGGGGTCATTTTGATTGTTGGGTTTCTCTGTAATTATTGTAGGGTCTGTACCTTACAATATAAAGCACCTTGAGAAGACTGTTGTGATTTGGTGCTATGCAAATAAAACTGAATTGAACTTTTAAATATCCTAGAAACCACAAGTAAGCCTACAGTCTGAGAGCCAAGTGCTCTTTTGGGGTGATACAGTACTATGAGGTCTTTGAGATAAGATGGGGCCTGTTTATTCAAGACCTTGTGTGAGAGAAGAATTTTAAATTACATTCTGAACTTAACAGGGAGCCAATGAAAAGAAGCCAATATGGGAAAAATCTGCTCTCTCTTTCTAGTCCCTGTCAGTACTCTAGCTGCAGCATTTTGGATCAGCTGAAGGCTTTTCAGGGAGCTTTTAGGACAGCCTGATAATAATAATTTACAATAGTCCAGCCTAGAAGTAATAAATGCATGAAGTAGTTTATCAGCATCACTGTGAGACAGGATGCTCCTAATTTTATAGATATTGTGCAGTTGCAACCCATACCCTGCCTGTTGCCCTGTGACAGCTGGGATAGGAGTGTTTTTTGGGGGGAATTTTTGACCATTCTTCCAGAATTTGTGAGGTCACACACTGATGTAGGATGAGAAGGCCTGGCTCACAGTCTCTGCTCTGATTCATCCCAAAGGTGTTCTATCAGGTTGAGGTCAGGACTCTGTGCAGGCCAGTCAAGTTCTTCCACACCAAACTGGCTCAGCCTTGTTTTTATGGACCTGCTTTGTGCACTGGTGTGCAGTCATGTTGGAACAGGAAGGGGCCATCCTCAAACTGTTCCCACAAAGTTGGGAGCATCAAATTGTCCCAAATTGTCTTGGTATTCTGAAGCATTAAGAGTTCCTTTCCCTGGAACTAAGGGGCCGAGCCCAGCTCCTGAAAAACGACCCCACACCATAACCCCCCCTCCACCAAACGTGACTCTTGGCACAATGCAGTCAGACAGGTACCGTTCCCATTGGCTCACCATGTGGAGAATCGTGATTCATTAATCCAGAGAACACGTCACTACTGCTCTAGAGTCCAGTGCTTCACACCACTGCATCCAACACTTTGCATTGCGCTTGATGATGTAAGGCTTGGATGCAGCTGCTCAGGAATGGAAACCCATTCCATGAAGCTCTCTACTCACTGTTACCTGAAGGCCACGTGAAGTATGGAGGTCTATAGTGACTGACTGCAGAAAGTTGGTGACCTCTGTGCACTATGACCCTCAGCATCTGCTGACCCCGCTCTATGATTTTACGTGGCCTACCACTTAATGGCAGAGTTGCTGTCATTGCTTCCACTTTGCTATACTCCCACTAACAGCTGACTGTGGAACAGTTAGTAGTGAAGAAATTTCACACCTGGAATTGTTGCACAGGTAACATCCTATCACGGTACCACACTGGAATTCTCTGAGCTCCTGAGAGCGACCCATTCTTTCACTAATGTTTGCAGAAGCAGTCTGCATGCCTAGGTGCTTGGTTTATACACCTGTGGCCATGAAAGGGACGGGAACACCTGAATTCAATGATTAAGATGGTGACTGAATACTTTTGGCAGCATAGTGTATTCTAAAAGTCACCCATTTTTACCCTTTAATTATTTACATGTCTTCTGGTATGGAAGAAAGCTAAACTGCTGAATGCACAAGAATAAGTGTGGGACCAAAGCTCCCTCATTTTCCACAGGCTTACTTTGCAGTCTGTTCTCACTGTTTTCTACTGCTGCTGGATTTTCATCACAATGCTGGGCTTTTGATTTTTAATTCTTATTACAGTGTTTCCTGTTTTGATTCTTAGTTTACCATTTACATACACAATTTTCATGCATTTCCTTTGTGTCTGAAGTATTTAGTTCTTAGTTCATGGTTCCTGGTTGTAATTAGTTTGTTAGCCCCCCCCTTAGTGTTTCCCTTCATGTCATCTTCCAATGTCATCCTTCTGTAAAGCTCATGTCTCTGCATTTCCCTGTTTCAGTTATTGTTTTATTTAGGTCGATATTTGCTTCATTTTATTGTCTAGATTAAGTTCAGTGGGGAAAACAATTAAAAACTGGAAAGTGGAGCTAAAGTTGGCTTTACACTTGTCCACACTGGGGCAAAAGTGTTTATGGACTGCACTCTGGATGTCCCTAAACCATGATTTATCAATTCACACTTATTAGCATAGTGGGTTTGTGCCCATGATGGTACCTACATATATGTCAAAACAAAGAAGGAGTGAGTGTACAGTAGAAAGTTACATTAAATGTGCTTTAATAGTGAACAGATTAGAGCCAGCAGACACCTGCTCACAGCTGTTCCCATATAGCTGTAAAGTGAGGAACTAATTTGGATATTTTGGAAGTAAAAGTCCAATTACATTTGTCCCAGTGACATGTTGTGTGACTCAGCCTTGGACCACTTTCAGTAGCATCAATTATTTCCACATACTGATTAAATACAATACCTGGTTATATGGGTTCCTCTGAAATTATATGATCATTACTGCATCTGGGAGGTCTCATTTTAACACGCTGACCTCAAGGTAACAGAAAAATACATTTTAAAAAATGGAAAACAAAATCAGTAAAACAATTTAAAGGTTTTGAGGACACTAGTACCTTAACATCTCACGTCATGATACCTGTGATTTCGTCATTATCATTATGGAATGTCTTAAAAATTTGATTTGTCTTGTGATCTTAAGTCAGTTCCTTAAAATTTACCCAAAGTTAATCCATGACTATTCTGTACCAAAAAAATATCATCTGCTGGACATCGCCTTCTTCATGCATTCTCTCTCCTATGGTCCCGTAGTCTTGTACTGTGAGGTGCTGCCATATTGCTGATCTGGTGAGATATTTATCCTTCTCACATTCAGCTCTGCAGCAAATCCTCTTGCCTTCTGGTAAAAGAAGAGAGAGAGCTCCCGGTCTATTATGAAGTTGTGATAGATGGTGGCGAGTCGGGTGCACAGCTGCAACTGGGACTTTTTGTTGCCCAGATCCATGGCTGCAGCGAGAGCCAGGTGGTAGTATCCAGCAGCATCGAAAGGGTCCTGTAGGGGCAGGAGCAAGATCTGGATTCAGTTACATCATACATCAAATTCACATTTAAATGATTTAAAACACAGAATCTAATCCATTACCTTCAGATCACTGAATATAATGTCTCCCAGTGTCTGGTACACCTTGACATAGTACAGTGTTTCCTCATCAAACTGCAGAGGTGTTGGACAGAGGGTCAGGGTCTTCAGGTAATAGTGCTCAGCCAGTTCATACTGTTCCAGACAATGGTACAGAGAGGCCAGACGATGGTGTGCCACTTGCTCATTCAGGCGTTCTCCTGTGTGTGCAAACACAAAGGTATTCATCTGTAGCACAGGACTTCAAACTGTGCTAGTAGTTACCAGTTTTAAGTTGTCACTCGCACTGGAGTCTGAGTCTCCACATAGGAGCTAATTTTGTAGTCTAACCCTACCTGCTGTTTATGGCTGTGATGATATTAGATTTATTATCATTTATCATCACACATCACCAAAGTATTTGAACCAAAAGAAGTCCCTATGATTTTATTGTTATATTGATATGAAAAAAAAGAGTAATGGTTCTGAGGCAAATTCATTTTTAATTAGCAAGTGAATTACACTGAAAATAAAAATATAGGAAGGAGAAGAGCACCTCTAATTGTACAAAAGCTACATGAAAACTTATTATTACCATGTGGGTTATCAAATAATGGTGTAATTTAACTTTCAAATATTATGAACTATGAGTTTTCAAAGATACACCAATAAAAATTCACTAGGAAGACACCAACCACAGCACGTACACATGTACAAAGATGACGTCTGTCGACTGCTCTGTTTAGGGGCACAGCAGATCATCTGCCTCCATCTCACCCCATCTCTAGCATTATCTTGTGTCACACCAACCTTCTGCATATCCTTCTCCACTACATCCATGAATCGTCTCTGTGGTCTTCCTCTTTTCTTTCTCTCTGGCAGCTCCATAGTTAACATCCTTTGTCCAGTATATCCCTATCCCTCCTCCACACATGTCCTAACATCTCAGCCTTGCCTCTCTAATTTTCTCTCTAAACCACTCAACCTGAGCTGTCCCTCTGATGTACTCATTTCTAATCTTGTCCAGCTTGGTTCCTCCCAATGAAAACCTTAACATCTTCTACTCTACCACCTCCAGCTCTGCCTCCTGTCTTCTGTACAAAGATAGATGTACAAAAAAACTTAAACTATACTTTTTAAACAGAGTGAGATACAATTTGCTTAAAGAATCAAGCAAAACTAATAAAAAGTTGTACACACACTATGTTTTCCATTGCTCCTCATTGTTGTCATTGGCTTCCCTCCTGCTGTGTGCTCTCCTGTCCATATATATTTCTGATTGAGTTTTATAGTCTGTTCTGCTGGCTCCCATCCAGCTCTGTTAAGTCCAGTGTATTCAGCAATAAAGCTGTGAGTTTCTGAGTTAAAGCCTTGTCTCCAGAGTCCTGCATTGAGGTCCTACTCTGCCTGCCACACAGCGGTTACATGACACAATTGGCTTCTCTCAAAATGTAAATGAGCCCACCCACCACTTTAATCACACTCTGGATCTTATTCTGACATATGACACAGAAAGTAAACATTTAAGAGTATTTCCAGAAAACCCCCTCCTGTGTAATAATTCCTTAATAACATCTACTTTACTTCACTTTAATAGACTACACAACAATGAGGAATAAGTTTTATTACAGTCTTTTTGAAAGTGCTGTAACTAAGTTTAAGGATATAATTCCTCCAGTATTATGCTCTTCCGTGCCATGTGCAGAGCAGCTACCTAAACTCTGCTCCCCACAGAGGTAGATTATCTTGTTGATAGTTTTACATCCTCACTGCGTACGACTTGGATACTGTGGCTCCTCTGAAAAGGAAAGCCTCAAATCAGAGGTGCCTGACTCCGTGGTATAATTCACAAACGCTCAGTTTAAAGCAGATAACCTGTAAGTTGGAGAAAGAGCCTGGAAAAAGAGTTTGTCGCTCTATAAAAAAAGCCCTCATCACTACTCGTCACTGATTGAAGAAACTCCATGAATTTCTTCACAAATAAATTTTAACCATTAGAGAAATAATTATTCATAAAAATCTCAAAAGACATGTCTTTATGTTCAGCTACTTTCAGTACACTGATATTTCTTTAGACTCTTTCTCTCTGATTGATCTTTCTGAACTAATTTCAATAGTTACTATCAATCAAAAACCCCATTCCTACAAGACTGTTCAAAGAAGTGACCGTAATGCTTCAATCTTAAAATGATCAATCTGTCTTTATTAGTTGGCTATGTACCACAGGCCTTCAAGGTGGCTGTAATTAAACCATTACTTAAAAAGCCATCACTTGACCCAGCTGTCTTAGCTAAGGGCAACCTCCAACCTCCCTCCTTCAAATTCTTGAAAGAGTAGTTGTAAAACAGCTAACTGATCATCTGCAGAGGAACGGTTTATTTGAAGAGTTTCATTCAGGTTTCAGAATTCATCACAGTACAGAAACAGCATTAGTGAAGGTTACAAATGATCTCCTTCCAGCCTCTGACAGTGGACTCATCTCTGTTCTTGTCCTGTTGGACCTCAGTGCAGCTTTTGATACTGTTGACCATAACATTTTATTACAGAGATTAGAGCATACTATAGGTATTAAAGGTACTGCACTGTAGTGGTTTGAATCATATTTATTTAATAGACTCCAATTTGTTCATTAAAATGGGGAGTCTTCTTCACACACTAAGGTTAATTATGAAGTTCCACAGGGTTCTGTGACCAATTCTATTTACATTATACATGCTTCCCTTAGACAGTATTATTAGAAAGCATTGCATCAATTTTCATTCAGATAATACCCAGCTTAATCTCTAATCTAACCTCCTACTTCTGAATTTAGATGAAACTGAAATTCTTGTACTCGGCCCCACAAATCTTAGAAACATGGTGTCAAACCAGATACTTACTCTGGATGGCATTACTTTGGCCTCCAGTAACACTGTGAGAAGTCATTTTTAACCAGGATTTGTCCTTCAATGCACATATTAAACAAATATGTAGGACCGCTTTTTTGCATTTGTGCAATATTTTTAAAATTAGAAACATCCTTTCTCAGAGTGAAAAGCTAATTCATGCATATTACTTCAAGACTGGACTATCCCCCCCCCCCCCACAAACAAACAAAAAAAAATAATCAACTATTAATATGTTTACACCTACGGTTACAATACTTTAAACTGTACCATCTGCTGCAGATGAAGAAATAACCTAAGTGCTCCCAGAAAATTTGTTGGTACAGTGCAAGGTTCGAAGAGAAAAGCGCTTGGTGTGTGCTGGTTTTGCTTACCCAGGGTCTTACTGATATCAACTGCAATTTGAGCAAACTCCACTGCTTCCTCATACAGCCTGAGAGAGAGCATCACTTCAGTGAGCTTGTTGCACAACCTCAGTCTGCTACGAATGCTGCTGCTCTTCACTGCGATGGGCAGAGCGCGGTCCTATGTGGTGGTGGACATGAAGATATATAGGGATTTGTTTAGGGTAATTAACATTTATTTTAATGTGGGCTTTTCTCTTAGTTTTCACCAATTTTGGAAGAATTGCTGTAATACAATCAATATATGATAATGTGATCAATTTATTATAGAACACAGATAAATAATCTAATCCCACATCAGAATTGCTTAGATTAACATCATGAGCACTGTTCTAATATTCAGTACCCTGTAGAAGATGATAGCCTTGTCTCGGTCCTGGCAGCTGTTGAAGAAAATGTCTCCTGCAGCTTCCAGAAGCTTCAGGATGAAGCTTGTTTCTCCGGTGCTCAAAGCCACATCCTGAGCTGCCTGAAAATACCAGCAAATACAGGCTTTCAATGCATGACCCTTAAATGAGTTGCATTTGGGCCAATGCTGAAATCACCAAAACAGTAAAGACTGCTCTTCCATCCATCCATTTTCATAGCTGCTTATCTGACTTAAGTCATGTTGTGGCAGCGTCCTACTGTATCCTTCTAACAGGGTGAGAAGGAGCGTACACCCTGAACAGGTTGCCAATCCATCAAAGGCCTAAACCAGAGAGACAACTACGCATACAGTCAATTTAGAATCACTAATTAACCCAGCAAGGCATAGTCCTCCTCATTTTAATAAAATCTGTTGTTCTGCTTTGTGGTACGCCATTAAAAATGACTTGCCCCATAACTTCAAGATAACATTTAACAATTCAGCAGTCATGCTATATTCACCAACCTGCTGCGTCCAGCTTTGAGTTCAAGTTCTTTAGAATATTACACCTTAATTATTTTATCCTATGAGCCTCTTTTTATGAGACATTTGTGTGAAATTTTGTCATTATTAACATATGAAATCTTGTGTTATGACTAAAACCTACATTGTGTGGTCACACTGACCTGTGACCACTAAATTCTAATCAGTCCAACCTTAAGTCCAAGTTAACAGTTGCTGAAGGATTTGAGAAATATTCATGATGGTTGTCACTGACTCAGAGGCATAAAAATAGCAAAATGGAAGTGACTTAGCATTAACTCAAGGGCAGCAGAAGTACAATTGAAACATCGGTTCTCAATATATACTTGCAATTCAGAGAATCATTACTAGAAATTTATGGTACTTTAAAACTTTATGGCAGTTCCAAAGTTCCACATACCTATATAACTACAACTAACAAAACTGGTATCAGACCTGAACATAAATGTCCACCAGTTCAATCTGGCCCAGCAGCTGGTAGATCTTCCCGGCTTGCAGCCAGCCATATGCTTCCTTCTCCTTGCAGCCCAGGTCAATGAAAATACCCAGACTGGTTTTGGTGTGATCGAGAGCCGCCTGGTACGCCCTGAAATCATTCAGACATAATTTTAGTTGAAAGGTAAACTGAAAGTGAGTGCACCTGAAATGCTGCAGATAATTCTTGATTGCACGACAAAACCGGTTGAAGCAGGAAGTGAATATGTAAACTGTGATGTGCATTTATGGGGTGTTTGTATTTGTTTTCTCTTAATTGTAAGTTTGACTAAGGTGGGGGGTTTGTTTTAACATCCATCTAATCATGTCATGTGTTTTACTTCACCTCAACTCTGTAAGGCACATCAGGATGCACCTTGCAAACAGAAGGTTTTAACAGCAGATGGATGGGGCTGCTGTACCCACAGCCAGAGCTGTGTTCCTCAGATGGCCATATTAGGTTATCCCCTTTGTATGGCATCATGCAGATCCAATGCCATGACCATTTGTCTTAAGGATTGGATTAATTGTACATAGGCTGACCTGATTATTTGATTTACTGGGCACGATTAATAACATTGTATCATTGTAACAGGAGCAACTAGAGCAGATATGGAAGGGAAAGTCCAAAATGGTAACTAAATTTAATAAAATTTTATTTTTAAAGCACCAAATCACAACACCATATACTATACAACATATATTGTAAGATTAAGACCGTAAGAAACCCAAAGAATTATATGACCCCCCCCCCCGCTATGAGCAAGCACTTTGCAACAGTAGGTTTCTTCTTCTTTTAACAGGAAGACAGCAATGGCAGATCCAGGCTGCCATCAGGGAGGGGCAGCCATCTGCTATGAGCAGTTGGGGGTGAGGGGAAAGAGAAGAGAGCAGAGAGAGAAAGAGACAGGACACAAGACACAGTACGGAAGAAAGAGCCAGAGGTTAATCATCTCTAATGATCAGGGTCACCGGATCCAGCCCTAACTATATAAGCACTATCAAAAAGGAAGGTTTTAAGCCTAATCTTAAAAGTAAAGAGAGCATTTCTCTCCCGAATCCAAACTGGGAGCTTGTTTCCATAGTAGAACGGAAAGCTCTGCCTCTCATTATACTTTTGAAAACTCTGCGAGCCACAATTAAGCCAGCAGTCTGAGAGCGAAGTGCTCTATAAGGATAATTAGGTATTATGAGGTCTTTGAGATAAGATGGGGCCTGATTATTCAAGACCTTGTATGTGAGGAGAAGGATTTTAAATTCTATTCTAGATTTAACAGGGAGCCAATGAAGAGAAGCCAATATGGGAGAAATCTGCTCTCTCTTTCTAGTCCCTGTCAGTACTCTAGCTGCAGCATTTTGGATCAGCTGAAGGCTTTTCAGGGAGCTTTTAGGACAGCCTGATAATAATGAATTACAATAGTCCAGCCTAGAAGTAATAAATGCATGAATTAGCTTTTCAGCATCACTCTGAGAAAGGATGTTTCTAATTTTAGAGATATTGCGCAAATGAATGAAGGCAGTCCTACATATTTGTTTAATTTACACACTGAAGGATATATCTTAAGTAAAAATAAATCTAAGATTCCTCACAGTGTTACTTGAGGCCAAGGTAATGCCATCCAGAGTGAGTATCTGATTAGACACCATGTTTTAGGACCAAGTACAATAACCTCAATTTTGTCTGAATTTAGAAGCTAAATAAAGAGGTTTTTTTAGAGGTCATTAAGGCATGCCTGTAGTTTAACTAGTTGATTTGTGTCACCTGGCTTCATGGATAAATGAAGCTGGGCAACATCTGCATAGCAATAAAAATGTATGGTGTTTTCTAATGATATTGCCAAAGGGAATCATGTATGATGTAAAAAGTACTGGTTCCAGCACAGAACCCTGTGGAACTCCGTCACTGACTCCCCATTTACATGCATAAATTGGAATCTATCAGATAGATATAATTCAAACCACTGTAGCGCAGTTCCTTTAATAATAACAGTGTGCTCTAATCTCTGTAGGAAAATATTGTGGTCAACAATATCAAATGCTGCACTGAGGACACGCACACAGATAAGTCCGCTGTCAGAGGCCATCAAAAGATCATTCGTACTCATCATTCTTCACTAGTGCTGTTTCTATGCTATGATGCACTTGAAATACTGACTGAAATTCTTCAAAGAAACCTTTTCTACTCTTTCAGTAATTTTTGGTCTGTAATTAGCTAAGATAGCTGGCTGAAGCAAGAGCTTTTTAAATAATGGTTTAATTACTGCCACCTTAAAGCCTGTGACACATGGCCTGTTAATAAAAACGAATTAATTACATTTAAAAAGCATTAATTAATGATGAAACTTCTTCAAGCAGTCTTGTAGGAATGGGTTCTAAAAGGCATCAGTATCAGCAGTTATTACAGTTGCTGTACTTAAGGACACATATATGGGATGGCTGTGAATAATTTTTCTCTTATGATTAAAATTATATCTGTGAAGAAACTCATGCAGTCATTGCTAGTTCAGGTTAAAGGAGTACTTGGCTCGACAAAACTCCTTTCAGTTTGGATCTTCTAAATGAGTGCAATGCCATTTCTTCTCTAGCTTGTGCATTTTCTGCTTTAAGGTGCATGTTTGAGAGTAATACCCAGGAGTCAAGCGTCTCTGATTTCTTGCCTTCTTTTTCAGAAGAGCCACAGTATCCAGGTATGTATGTAGTGAGGATGTAACACTATTAACAAGATAATCAACCTCTGTGGGAGTTTAGGTAGCTGCTCTGCATTGTGCCGGCATGGCATTAAAGAAGATAACAGTGGAGGAATCACCAGCCACTCACTCAAGACTGTAAGACCAGGCTGAACAACCCGTGCACCGCCTGGACTGACTACAAGAAAGGCTCTGAGTCGATGCCTCACACATGGATTCTGGAATGTCTAGAACTATACAAGATCAACAGGACCTAAGATCAAGAACTACACACTCAGTTACACACCTGTGCACACAAGTACAGATATTTAAGTCTGTGAGGGTTTTCCAGGTGAGAGGCACAGCCTGTGTCATATGTGGCTGTTTATTATGTATGACCCAGGCAGGGGTCAAACTCAAAACAAGCTTTTACCTCCAAATAAACACTGGCTAACCAAGAAATACTGAAACTCAACCCCAAGGATAACCTACAGTAAAATGAAGGACTTTAAATAAGAAGCAGGAAAAGGTAGTAAGGTAATAACAAATAACACCAAGAAAATTGTAATACTAACTTTTCAGAGGAATAAAACAAGGAGCAAAACTTTCTCACAATCCAAAAAGAAACATTGCAGTGATACCAAACAGTACACAGCCTTTAACATAGAAATGGCTTTAATTTTTATACTTGAATACACCCTGCTCTAAACCACACATTGTATTTCACTACTGCATATAAGGTGAGTGAATGTCATACACACACCTTTTTGTGCCCAGAGAGAGGTAGAGCTGGCTGACGGCTTCCAACACTTCTCCCTCCTTTCTTCTGTCTCCTTTGCCTCTCAGCAGCTGGACCTGGTGCTGACTGTAGATGATACACTGAGCCTGGTTTGGAATATTATACTCATAAAGATGGCACAGACATCTAGTTGCACTGAGCTGGCCTGACAAAAAGTGACAGAGGAACAATTAAAAGCATAGTCATAACACAGAATTTAAAGTGAACATATTTACATGATTATGTGACCTTTATACTTACACTCCAACAGGTTAGCATTGATAGCCAGAAGCAGAGCCCACTCGTAGCATCCTTTCCCATAGCTCAGCTGCTGTTGATTCACATAATACTGTCCCAGCTCCAGCAGCACAGTGATAAAGTTCACCTCACTGCCTTCTTCACTGAGCTCAGAGAAAAGCTGCACCGCCTCACACAGGTGCCTCTCTGCTAGTGTTTTGGCTCCAGCCTTCAGACACAGCAACCCTTCATGAAGATGAGAAATCAAAGAGTCATAACAGAATTGGAATAAAAAAACAATCACACACAGAAGGATATTCTATCATACCTAGATTGGCCTGAGCTACAGCCCAGTTTGGCATGTCCTCATACTCCTGGCAGATGTCAATTGCGGCCTGGTAGCTCTCTGCCGCCCTCCGGAGATCACCCATACATCGAAGTGCCACGCCACGCATGTTGAGGACCACGCCTTTGTGTTACATTGCACAAATTTAACATGTATGTGTGTTAAATCATTTTTGTCCTACAGAAAACTCCACACAGTTTTATTAATCACTCAAGGGTCTAAGTCTTTATAAAGTTGACTAGTTTCCTCAGCTATAAGCTTCAGCTATTGCAGTTCACATGAATTAAAAGTTACAGCAATGCTGACATATTAGAGTAAAAAATACCACATGTGAGGACAGTTGTATGTGGTAAGCTGGGGTTAAACTCTGAAGGCTAAAAAAACAAGCAAAGATACCTGTGAGGCTACCCCCAGGGTTGCTGCGTACACTAACGTGGGAAACTTTGAATTGATTTAGTTTTTGCCATCGTTCCTGCACTGTAAAAAAATGTGTTGCTCAGATATGTTTAATCATTCACAGAAATCTTATGTATCTCAGTACGTAAAATACTAGGAGTGTAACAATTCAGAAACCAGGACCGAAACCACGATACAAATGCCACCAAGACTGTATTGTGACCCCATGTGGAGCTTTTAATGCCTAATTACTGTGAATGCTGCAAGCATTCACAGTATTGTTCTTGTAATCTTTATTATTTATTACTGTGAATGCTGCAAGTTATTACTGTGAATGCTGCAAGCATTCACAGTATTGTTCTTGTAATCTTTATTATTTATTATTATTATTATTATTATATGTTCTTCCGTACGTTTTTTGACCGCTAAAAACTCAAAAACCGCTTAAGCTACAAAAATAATTAAGGTATCAAAACGTTCAGCTTCTTCAGGAGAAGTGGGCTATTACTTTTCTGGTTCAAATCTTTAAGCATTGATTTTATATTAATATTTTTCTGAATTTTTAGCCCCATTGAAAATGAATGGGGAAGTTTCAAAGCCTTTAAAAATCCTTTCAGGCTTTAAAAGCTAATAACTTCAGCATACCTTAAGCTAGAGAAACCATTTAAGCTTTAAAATGAAGCCAAGCCTTTCAGCTATTCAGCTATTACTTTGTGTTTTAAAATCTTTTCTGGTTTAAGCACAGTGAGCATTTAAGTTTGAGGATGTTTTTCAGGCGTTTCAGAGTTTATAATGGTTGTGTATTGCATTTCCTAGAGTGGGAGCCTGATTAGTAGAGTGGGAGACTTCAAAACTTTCAGATGGAAAATTTATTTCTAAACTGCCGCTGTGTCCACACTCTTCACTCTACAGCCATGATTTTTTGCTCAAAATGTAGAGCTGCTTCTCTACTTTCAAAAAATGTGTCTTTAAACCCTGTCAAATGTACACTTTTTAAACTGTAAGCATTCAAACAGAGAGAGTACCTTCCAACTCCTTCATTAACCTCCATAGTAATTTCTGAGAGGTGATTTTCTCCAAAGCAGAAATGAGCACCTTTTTTAAACTGCTCCCACAACCACACTTTTGAGCCCAGGAAAATAAAAATGACACCACTGTTTAGAGCAGGTCCTTGTGGTGCTCACAGTTCAAAAATGATTTTGATAGGAGCTACGGTTTTTGATTTAGAAGCACTTATTTGACAGTTGCGCCGAGTCAAATTTGGCCAGAGTGCACGCACCTCAGCAGGTAAGCAGTGCACCTCGCAGGTGTTTTCAATTGGCGCATTTGCAAGCATTCAGCTTGGGAGAGCTCTCCAATATGTATGCATGCAAACCTCACTGCTTGTATGAGACTCCTGTTGGCTCAGTGGTAGAAACACTGGACCATGAATGCAGAAAAAGCAGAGAGAGCAGGTTCAAGTCCCACTTTACCCCAAACTTAAAAGATTTTCCATTGGGTTTGGAACTTTAAATCTCTTCATATTCAAAGATATTTAACTCACTTTTTTCACAGTTTTCTGCACCTTATTTCTCCTTCATGTTTAGCACAAAGTTTTTGTGTGTGTGTTTGTTTCTTCAAGCCATTTGACCCTATAAAACTTTTTAGATTAACACTTTAGCAAGTTTCAGGTAAACAAAAAAAAAAAAAAAAAAAAAAAAAAAAAAAAGTTGTTGCTTTAATTTGCTGTGAGTGCGCTCACCCTAGTGGTTAACCAGAGAAGCAGCAGTTTTAATAACACAAAGTCAGAACAGCATGGTCAGGAAAAATGGCCAGAGGTCATCAGCTACCATAGCCACTTCAGTCATGGTGGCCTATTATCAGCCACCCTCAATAACCACACATTGACATCACAAACCAACAATCACACTGAAACCAACAAGACATCACTGAATAACTGATGAGGACCAATAACTAAAATTCCCAAACATCAGCATAAACAGTCCATGCACCTCAGCAGGTAGGCAGTGCACCTGGCAGGTGTTTTCAATTGGCGCATTTACAAGCATTCAGCTTGGGAGAGCTCTCCAATATGTATGCATGAAAACCTCACTGCTTGTGAGAGACTCCTGTTGGCTCAGTGGTAGAAACACTGGACCATGAATGCAGAGAAAGCAGGTTCAAATCCCACTTTACCCTAAACTTAAAAGATTGTCCATTGGGTTTTGAACTTTAAATCTTTTCATATTCAATGATATTAAACTCATTTTTTCCACAGTTTTCTGCACCTTTTTTCTCCTTCATGTTTAGGACAAAATATTAGGGTCTGTTTATTTCTTCAAGCTATTTTTGACCCTTTAAAACCTTTTATATTAACACTTTAGCAAATTTCAGCTGAACAAAAAAAACCAAATATCTTGTTGCTTTAATTTGCTGTGACTGCACTCACTCTAGTGGCTAACCAGAGAAGCAGCAGCTTTAATGACACAATGTCAGAACGGTGTGAACAGGAAAAATGGGCAGAGGTCATCAGCTGCCATAGCCACTTCAGTCATGGTGGCCCATTATCAGCCACACTGAATAGCAACATATTGACATCAAATTGACATCACAAACCAACAATCACAGTGAAACCAACAAAACTTCACTGAATAACTGATAAAGACCAATACCTAAAACTCGCAAACATCAGCATGAACACTCCCATAAGTCCCTGCTTCTGTGGCTCCTCCCATTGGCTGCCACAACAGCAGATTCATTCTGTCCACAATTTTCTGCACTTCGTCCATGTTTAGGAGAATCATTCATTGTATTTTAACATTTTCAACAACATTCCCAAATATTTCAGGAATGACAGCAATTCAGCTGAAAGCCTTCAGTTGCAAGACATTAAACTACAGTACTAAACTTGGATTTAACTTCTCAATATGATTACGGTTTTTCTTCAACTCCAGTTTAAATTTCTTCAGGCTGATTCTTGGCATTCAATACTTGTCAAATTCATGAACTACAATTAAAGACCTTGTAGCTTCTGACAATTCATGTGATCACCTACTGGTTACAGAGAAAAGCTGCATTTAATTTAGACAAAGTGGGAACACCTTAAACATGAAAAATGGACCATCATCATTTACTGCCATAACCACTTGAGTCATGGTGGTGCCCTTTCAATATCTTTGATGGTTTTTGTTCAGCTGCAGTTTAAATGTCTAGGCATTTATCATTTTTTTAACTTTCACATCTCTATACAGTGAGTGGCAATTAAACAAACTTAATTTAAGAAAGAAATCTTCTAACTCTTCGCCAACCCTGTGCTCACCTACTGGTTGCACATAGGTATTGCACTTAAGTTAGACAAACTTGACCCGGAAAAATGGCCCAAGGTCATCAGCTGCCATAGCCATCTCACTCATGGTGGCCCATTTTACCCATTTCAATGTCTTTTATGGTTTTTCTTCAGCTGCCGTTAAAATTTCTTCAGGTTGTTTTTCTGCCCTTTAAGCAAATCGAATTTAATTTAGTTACTTTCTTGACAATTTTAGCTGTTTTGCATTTAAAATTCATTTTCAGCATTTGTCAGCTGCTTTAACCCCTTAACTGGCAAGGGCCCGGTGACGGGCCGTTTGTAGTCCCTTTTATATGGCAGGCTAGACCCTCCCATTTTTATTGACACGTCATTCGGCCAATCATGTAACTGGCTGCACCAAATCACCTGACAAAGCTACGTGACGCCCTCTGAGTATTATTGGCTCTGGGAAACCCATTTCTTAACATGATTGGCCGAATGAGGTGTCAGTCAAAATGGGCGGGTCTAGCCTGCCATATAAATGCACTTCATTCGGCCCGCGGACCAGACGCAGCCGATTAATAGGCTATGAAATGGGTTGTTCAGAGCCAATAATAACCAGAGGGTGTTATGTAGTTGTTTCAGGTGATTTTATTTGCTGCCAGTTAAGGGGTTAACTCTTTCAGCCAATCAGAATTCAGCTCTGAAGCATTTCCTGGCATTTCAGCTCCAATCACTCAGCAAATAAAGTTTCAGCTGTTTGAAGCATTATTAACAGCCTTTCAGCAGTTTTAACACCTGTTCAGCATTTTTAACAGCTGTTCAGCAGTTCAGCAATTCAGCAGTTCAGCAATTCAGCAGTTTAGCAATTCAGCAGTTCAGGTACTCAGCAGTTCAGCAATTCAGCAGTTCATTGAAGCTCATTCAGCAAATAAAGTTTCAGCTCTTTGAAGCCTTTCTTGGCATTTCAGCTCCAATCATTCAGCAAATAAAGTTTCAGCTGTTTGAAGCATTATTAACAGCTGTTCAGCAGTTTAGCAGCTGTTCAGCAGTTTTCTCAGCAGTTCAGCAATTCAGCATTTCAGCAATTCAGCAATTCAGCAGTTCAGCAATTCAGCAGTTCAGCAATTCAGCGGTTCAGCAATTCAGGTATTCAGCAATTCAGCAGTTCAGGTATTCAGCAGTTCAGCAATTCAGCAGTTCAGGTATTCAACAGTTCAGCAGTTCAGGTATTCAGAAGTTCAGCAATTCAGCAGTTCAGCAATTCAGCGGTTCAGCAATGCAGCAGTTCAGCAATTCAGGTATTCAGCAATTCAGCAGTTCAGCAATTCAGCAGTTCAGGTATTCAGCAGTTCAGCAATTCAGCAGTTCAGCAATTCAGCAGTTCAGCAGTTCAGGTATTCAACAGTTCAGCAGTTCAGGTATTCAGCAGTTCATTGAAGCTCATTCAGCAAATAAAGTTCCAGCTGTTTGAAGCCTTTCTTGGCATTTCAGCTCCAATCTTTCAGCATGCAGCATTCACAGTGCATTTTCTTCAGGAAATGCTTTTTCTAGTTATTTTTATTTATTATTATTATATGTTCTTCCGTACGTTTTTTGACCGCTAAAAACTCAAAAACCGCTTAAGCTACAAAAATAATTAAGGTATCAAAACGTTCAGCTTCTTCGGGAGAAGTGGGCTATTACTTTTCTGGTTCAAATGTTTAAGCATTGATTTTATATTAATATTTTTCTGAATTTTTAGCCCCATTGAAAATGAATGGGGAAGTTTCAAATCCTTTAAAAATCCTTTCAGGCTTTAAAAGCTAATAACTTCAGCATACCTTAAGCTAGAGAAACCATTTAAGCTTTAAAATGAAGCCAAGCCTTTCAGCTATTCAGCTATTACTTTGTGTTTTAAAATCTTTTACGGTTTAAGCACAGTGAGCATTTAAGTTTGAGGAGGTTTTTCAGGCGTTTCAGAGTTTATAATGGTTGTGTATTGCGTTTGCTAGAGTGGGAGCCTGATTAGTAGAGTGGGAGACTTCAAAACTTTCAGGTGGAAAATTTATTTCTAAACTGCCGCTGTGTCCACACTCTTCACTCTACAGCCATGATTTTTTGCTCAAAATGTAGAGCTGCTTCTCTACTTTCAAAAAATGTGTCTTTAAACCCTGTCAAATGTACACTTTTTAAACTATAAGCATTCAAACAGAGAGAGTACCTTCCAACTCCTTCATTAACCTCCATAGTAATTTCTGAGAGGTGATTTTCTCCAAAGCAGAAATGAGCACCTTTTTTAAACTGCTCCCACAACCACACTTTTGAGCCCAGGAAAATAAAAATGACACCACTGTTTAGAGCAGGTCCTTGTGGTGCTCACAGTTCAAAAATGATTTTGATAGGAGCTACGGTTTTTGATTTAGAAGCACTTATTTGACAGTTGCGCCGAGTCAAATTTGGCCAGAGTGCACGCACCTCAGCAGGTAAGCAGTGCACCTCGCAGGTGTTTTCAATTGGCGCATTTGCAAGCATTCAGCTTGGGAGAGCTCTCCAATATGTATGCATGCAAACCTCACTGCTTGTATGAGACTCCGGTTGGCTCAGTGGTAGAAACACTGGACCATGAATGCAGAAAAAGCAGAGAGAGCAGGTTCAAGTCCCACTTTACCCCAAACTTAAAAGATTTTCCATTGGGTTTGGAACTTAAATCTCTTCATATTCAAAGATATTTAACTCATTTTTCTCACAGTTTTCTGCACCTTATTTCTCCTTCATGTTTAGCACAAAGTTTTTGTGTGTGTGTTTGTTTCTTCAAGCCATTTGACCCTTTAAAACTTTTTACATTAACACTTTAGCAAGTTTCAGGTGAACAAAAAAAAAAAAAAAAAGTTGTTGCTTTAATTTGCTGTGACTGCCCTCACCCTAGTGGTTAACCAGAGAAGCAGCAGTTTTAATAACACAAAGTCAGAACAGCATGGTCAGGAAAAATGGCCAGAGGTCATCAGCTACCATAGCCACTTCAGTCATGGTGGCCTATTATCAGCAACCCTCAATAACCACACATTGACATCACAAACCAACAATCACACTGAAACCAACAAGACATCACTGAATAACTGATGAGGACCAATAACTAAAATTCCCAGACATCAGCATAAACAGTCCATGCACCTCAGCAGGTAGGCAGTGCACCTCGCAGGTGGTTTCAATTGGCGCATTTGCAAGCATTCAGCTTGGGAGAGCTCTCCAATATGTATGCATGCAAACCTCACTGCTTGTATGAGACTCCTGCTGGCTCAGTGGTAGAAACACTGGACCATGAATGCAGAGAAAGCAGGTTCAAGTCCCACTTTACCCTAAACTTAAAAGATTGTCCATTGGGTTTTGAACTTTAAATCTCTTCATATTCAATGATATTAAACTCATTTTTTCCACAGTTTTCTGCACCTTTTTTCTCCTTCATGTTTAGGACAAAATATTAGTGTCTGTTTATTTCTTCAAGCTATTTTTGACCCTTTAAAACCTTTTATATTAACACTTTAGCAAATTTCAGCTGAACGAAAAAAAAAATATCTTGTTGCTTTAATTTGCTGTGACTGCATTCACTCTAGTGGCTAACAAGAGAAGCAGCAGCTTTAATGACACAATGTCAGAATGGTATGAACAGGAAAAATGGGCAGAGGTCATCAGCTGCCATAGCCACTTCAGTCATGGTGGCCCATTATCAGCCACACTGAATAACAACATATTGACATCACATTGACATCACAAACCAACAATCACAGTGAAACCAACAAAACATCACTGAATAACTGATAAAGACCAATAACTAAAACTACCAAACATCAGCATGAACACTCCCATAAGTCCCTGCTTCTGTGGCTCCTCCCATTGGCTGCCACAACAGCAGATTCATTCTGTCCACAATTTTCTGCACTTTCATTCTCCTCCATGTTTAGGAGAATCATTCATTGTATTTTAACATTTTCAACAACATTCCCAAATATTTCAGGAATGACAGCAATTCAGCTGAAAGCCTTCAGTTGCAAGACATTAAACTACAGTACTAAACTTGGATTTAACTTCTCAATATGATTACGGTTTTTCTTCAACTCCAGTTTAAATTTCTTCAGGCTGATTCTTGGCATTCAATACTTGTCAAATTCATGAACTACAATTAAAGACCTTGTAGCTTCTGACAATTCATGTGATCACCTACTGGTTACAGAGAAAAGCTGCATTTAATTTAGACAAAGTGGGAACACCTTAAACATGAAAAATGGACCATCATCATTTCCTGCCATAACCACTTGAGTCATGGTGGTGCCCTTTCAATATCTTTGATGGTTTTTGTTCAGCTGCAGTTTAAATGTCTAGGCATTTATCATTTTTTTAACTTTCACATCTCTTTATAGTGAGTGGCAATTAAACAAACTTAATTTAAGAAAGAAATCTTCTAACTCTTCGCCAACCCTGTGCTCACCTACTGGTTGCACATAGGTATTGCACTTAAGTTAGACAAACTTGAACAGGAAAAATGGCCCAAGGTCATCAGCTGCCATAGCCATCTCACTCATGGTGGCCCATTTTACCCATTTCAATGTCTTTTATGGTTTTTCTTCAGCTGCCGTTAAAATTTCTTCAGGTTGTTTTTCTGCCCTTTAAGCAAATCGAATTTAATTTAGTTACTTTCTTGACAATTTTAGCTGTTTTGCATTTAAAATTCATTTTCAGCATTTGTCAGCTGCTTTAACTCTTTCAGCCAATCAGAATTCAGCTCTGAAGCATTTCCTGGCATTTCAGCTCCAATCATTCAGCAAATAAAGTTTCAGCTGTTTGAAGCATTATTAACAGCCTTTCAGCAGTTTTAACACCTGTTCAGCATTTTTAACAGCTGTTCAGCAGTTCAGCAGTTCAGCAATTCAGCAGTTCAGCAATTCAGCAGTTTAGCAATTCAGCAGTTCAGGTACTCAGCAGTTCAGCAATTCAGCAGTTCATTGAAGCTCATTCAGCAAATAAAGTTTCAGCTCTTTGAAGCCTTTCTTGGCATTTCAGCTCCAATCATTCAGCAAATAAAGTTTCAGCTGTTTGAAGCATTATTAACAGCTGTTCAGCAGTTTAGCAGCTGTTCAGCAGTTTTCTCAGCAGTTCAGCAATTCAGCAGTTCAGCAATTCAGCAATTCAGCAGTTCAGCAATTCAGCAGTTCAGCAATTCAGCGGTTCAGCAATTCAGCAGTTCAGCAATTCAGGTATTCAGCAATTCAGCAGTTCAGCAATTCAGCAGTTCAGGTATTCAGCAGTTCAGGTATTCAGCAGTTCAGCAATTCAGCAGTTCAGCATTCAGCAGTTCAGGTATTCATCAGTTCAGCAGTTCAGGTATTCAGAAGTTCAGCAATTCAGCACTTCAGCAATTCAGCGGTTCAGCAATGCAGCAGTTCAGCAATTCAGGTATTCAGCAATTCAGCAGTTCAGCAATTCAGCAGTTCAGCAATTCAGCAGTTCAGGTATTCAGCAGTTCAGCAATTCAGCAGTTCAGCAGTTCAGGTATTCATCATTTCAGCAGTTCAGGTATTCAGCAGTTCATTGAAGCTCATTCAGCAAATAAAGTTCCAGCTGTTTGAAGCCTTTCTTGGCATTTCAGCTCCAATCTTTCAGCATGCAGCATTCACAGTGCATTTTCTTCAGGAAATGCTTTTTCTAGTTAAAGCATGCTGCTCTGCTGAAAGCTGCAATGTTTAAAGATCTTTCAGGTAACGAGTGAGCCAGAAATACTGCAGAATAATGCAGTTTACTTTATGTTCATGGGTCACCATGGCAGCTTGTGATCATATTTAAAATGCATCTGTAGTGCTGAGCGCAGGTTTTTGCTTACATCTGACCACCCTTGTGGTCAAATGACACTTTTTGGGAGCGAAACCTTGGGAAGAAGTGCTAAGTCAGTTTGTGGTCAGTTTGAGTTTAAAAAATATGGAAAGTTGCTCTTCCTTTTTTAGCAGCACTACAGACAAATGGCTATAAATGACTAAAATATAACTTTTGTGAGGCTTGGCCTGAAGATCAGCTGTGCAGATTTTGGTGAAAGCCAGAAAACATTATTAAATTTCTTGGGCTAAACAGCTGTAAAGCAAACAGGAATGTTGAGAGCATCTGTCACACTCTGGAACTTGTTCCATTTATAACACAAGCAGTCAGAAAAACCGTCTCACCTTCCTGAGGAGTTGTGCAGTGTTCGGGCATGGAAGCAAGGACTGACTCCAATATATCCAAAGCAATTCCAGCCTGCTGGTTGTCAATGTGAAGCCATGCCAACCAGATGAGAGCGCTGTTTCTTTCCGAAACAGAGACATGAACTTGCTTTGAAGGACTGTTGATAAGAGCATCCATGTGGTAGATGGCGTGTTCTGTCATTTTGTGTTTGTAATAGAGTTGGCAGAGACAAAAAGTGAGCTGGTGTCTCAAAATATGGTAATGGTTTCTCCCTCCGCATTGGAGCTCGGTAAAAGCAATAGCTTGGTGCAAATATGGAGCCGCCTGAGGTGGAATGGTGGTTTCTTGTTCTGTGACACTGTCCAAAAGTAATCCCATACTGCCAAGACAGTCAGGCAGCGTGACCGAGGGCAGCAGAGAAGCTCTCCTGGCTGAACTGACACTGAGGTGGGGAAGGTGAAGTTCACCGTACAGCTTTCCCAGTGCCAGGTACCCGTGAGTGGGAGAGACGCTCCATGTTCCTTGAGCTTCATCACAAAGAATGAGAAGTCTTTCCAGATAAGGCACAACTTGAGCTCCCATGGCACAGGTCCAGTGGTGCTTTGCCAATAGAAGACAAACCCGGGCTTCTGCCATTTTGTTGTGAGAGAGAATAGCTTTCTTGAGCATGTATTTAAGAGAAGAGTCATCCTCTAAGCTCTTCAAACAATCTGGGATTCCCATGAGCAAGGCAGCAAGTCGTTCTGTCACAGCAAAGAAACTTTTTGTATTTTTCTGCCAAAGATATAGAGCAGCCAGGCTGGAGAAGATGCTGGCCAGCAGACTGAGGTCCTTGAAACCTTCTCTTGGAACACTGAGGACTTCCTCAAAGTAAGCCTGGGCTTGGCTGAACTTTGACCTGCCAACACAGAGCTTTCCCAACAGGAAGCACAAACGAGTCTGTGACCAGAACAGCTGTTTCTTTCTGGCTGTCTCTCTGGCAACACCCAAAAAGGCAATCAGCTCATCTTCATCAGAGTGACCGGTGAAAGTGGAGGAGGCAAGTTTTTCAGAACTCAGTGCATACAGAGTGCCAAACTCCACTTTATAGTCTGGTCCTTCCAAAAAGGAGAAGAGTGGAATGAAGCTCTCTGTGTTGTTGTTCCCCTCTACAGCAGGCTGGACTGTAAAACAGGGAGGGGTTTTTGCCTCTGTGGCCAGCCCTGATTCAGTCTTATTCTTGGTTATAGTGGAATGAGGGTTCAACTCTTTTCCTTGGTCGAGAAACCTCTGAATATCTCTCTTGAATTCAGTCTGCTCATGCTCAACCTTTCTTGAAGAGCTGGCTGCAAAAGGATAACGGGAGGAAAAATGATGACGGCATACACAGGAGGTACGTTAATAAAGCAATACTAATTTCATACTTACATGATATTTTCTTCTCAGATGCTTGATAAATGATCATATCTATAATTAAGCAACAAGTATTATAAGAACGTGAATGAGAGAACATCTTAAAATCTCACAGATCTCAGCAACTGGTAAAAAGTCTCAATAATAATCCAAGCAAAATCTCAGTGTAAATGATATATGTTTTTATATTTATTTTTGGACCTTTATTCACACAGAATAGAAAGCAGGGAACTGCATGTATCCAAGGATACTTTGGCATGGAGACTGGAGCAGCCAGGGATCAAACCACCAACCTTCTGATTAGTAGATGACCTGCTCTACCTCCTCCCACCTCCACCACAGTCACCCCAAGGTAATCTATATGGAAGTTTTGCCTGCAGAAGCTTATAGAGGCAAAAATAGTGTAGCTTTGTCACAAGCAACACCGTTTAGAACACTGATTTCTTTTAACCGTGACAACATGATGGGTGTTGCAGCTGTTTTTGTACCTCTATTTAATCAAACAGAATCATAACCCCAGCAGTGGGAGATTACAGTAACCTGAATCATTTTAGTCATGCTAGCAGCAAGATGTTACAGATGGCAATGTTGGTGAGCTGGATATTCATTTTAAACTTCATTTCCTATGAGATGGACAGACATTAAATAAAGAATGAAAAATGAAAATCAATAAATCAACAAATCAGTGCAGCTGTGTGGCCTGTAAGCACTACTACCTTTCTGCCTTACCTAGCTTGTATTTATGCTCAGTGTCATTCTGAGATTGTGTCTTCAATACAGCAGTTGATTCTTCGATGACTTTTTCCTCTTGCGGACTGCAGAAAATCCAGTCCTCTCCATCTAGAAAAATCTCTGCAGAGCTAGAGTGGTGACAGAGAAGGAAACAAGGTATGCTAGTGTCATTTAAACCTAAAACAATTTAACCAGTGTTGTTAAAATGGAGTGTGATGTTGCACTCACTTGCAAGTATCAGGAGATGGTTTTACCAGGCTTGTCTTGACCAAACCCACTTCTCCTGTTGCTTCCTTCCTCCCTGTGAACCAATCAAAACAAGGCACCAGAAGCCCCACAATCACGATACGATCGCCAGGTGCCATGCTCAGCTCATCTGGGCCCTCGGCGTCATACTCCTTTGTGGCCAGACAGGTGCCTCTGGCTAAACAGAGGAGAGACTATGTGAGACCAGGCAGCCCCAAACTCTTAGTTTAGCTTGTCTCCACTCTCCCTAACTACCTTAAATAATGCAAAGACTTACCAAAGTGCAGAGGGAAGTCACAGATAGATTTCCCATCACCAACTAAAATGCTTTCTGCACAGGATTTGAGAAACCATCTGTGGACAGATGGGATTATCTGACCTCATATCTAGTACTTGACAATCACACAAAAGTCACTATGAGAGTGTATCAGGTCCATGCAGGCCTTTATGTGGATGTGACTCACTGATGGAAAGGGATGACTGGCGCCAGAGCAGGTTTAGGTGCAGTGCCCCGCGCTCCATCAGCGAGGCAGAGGACAGTCCACCCTGAACCCAGGAAGGGAGGCTCAAACTGAGCTATGTCTCCCTGCTCCAAGTACAGGTCTCCTCCAGAGGTTGAACTGTCGAACATCTGGCTGGCACTGCAACTGGCAAACAATGAACCTAACAGAGAGAGCAGGTTAAGGTTTACCCACACACACATACATATGACATGTATGTATAAAAAAAGTTATGTATCTTTGAAAAAGAGTTTGACAGCTCTAATAGTTAGTTTTATTTGAAAGTAAATTGGGCATTAAAAGTGTTAAACAGCTGTCCGCATGATGTAATGCCACCTTAAAAGAAATTAACCCTCCCCCTGCAGAGAGTGAAATCCACAGCTGGGATCTGGAATATCCAAGGTTTACCGGTAGGTATGGAAGCACTATGGAAATCTTTTTAAAGAACATTTAAAAATGATTCAGTGGGACTACAAAAAATGTCTGTCATGCTATGATGTGTTATTGGTGCCCTGGAAAATATGTGAAATTTTTATGCCCAGAAAATATAGCCTGATCAGAAGAAGAGATGCCCACTTCCTAACATGAAAACAACACATTCAACCTCTAATTTAATCTAATCATCTAATCATTTACCTTGATCCACTATGTATATACAGTAACAGTATACTTTTAATGCTACTTTTGTTGTGCAGTTAATGCTGGTGCGAGGACTGTTCGTGCTGTATAGATCCCTCCATCCTCTTATTTTAAATCCAGAGAAGACCACACCTTTTAGGCTGTGGTGCCTAAAGTTTAGTACAGCCTTCCAGTCCTTCAGGTCAGCAGTCAATAATCTGCTGAAAATGTTTTAATACGTTATCTTTCCCTTAATCGTTTGCTCATTATTTGAATGTTGCTGTTGACTGTGTGCTGGGATTTAATGTGTATTTTGTGTGTTTCTTTAATGTTTGTTATTATTATTATTTTTTATCATTTTCATTATCGTTATTATTATTATCAGTAGTGGTAGTAGCAGTAGTAGTAGCAGTAGTAGTGGTAGTAGTATTATAGGTGCCTTACAGTTTAGTGGTTTATCCTTCAAATAACTGAACCACATTTTTACTGTTTATGAAACTATTTCTGTGAAGACGTTTATATTAGCACTATTTATGATTTACATAACATTTTGAGTGTGATAGCTTCTGTTTTCTCAACATTATTGTTGCTTTTGTTGTGAATTGGAATTATCACGATTATAAATAAAATTCAATTTATTTGAATTAAATAGTTAATTTACAATAGAAAACAGTAGAAAAGTTCTGCCGAGGCTTTACTGGGCAGATGCACAATTCTGTCACAGATGTACAATTTCATGATGTCATCTGATCACCATCGAAATGTATTTACTGCCAACCTTCTTGCATGAGGATGCCTTTGTAGAAAAGGTTAAGTGTTTCCTCCTGAATGGACACCTGGATAGTAAAGTCATCCTCCAAAGAATTGAGCCAAAACATCTCGTCTAACAATAGACTCTCCATACAGTGACGCAGGAAACCTGGAGGAGAGGATGAGCAGAGACAGTGACTGTGATAAGCTGCAGTGCACCGCATGACATTTTAACAAAAACTAAGTACACTCCATTAACCCAACACTGCAGAACCACCTTTATCAGCAATACCTTGAAGTAATAATTTTCTGTATGATCTCGCACATCATTATTACAGCGTTGCCTCAGGTCATTGAGGTTAAGCATTTTAATTGGGCTGAGGTCATTGAGGACATTGACTGGACCACTGCAACACTTTGTTGCTTTGTTTCTTTTTCAGTGTTCTTGGGATCATTGTCCTGTTGCGTGACCCAATTTTGGCCAAGCTTTAGCTGTCAAACAGATGACCTCATATTTGACTCTAGAATCCTTTCATATTAGAGGTCTCATCTGT
The DNA here is from genome assembly GCF_007364275.1 of Archocentrus centrarchus. Lineage (NCBI taxonomy): Eukaryota > Metazoa > Chordata > Actinopteri > Cichliformes > Cichlidae > Archocentrus > Archocentrus centrarchus. Next base: position 885,737 of record NW_022060254.1, read on the forward strand.
CCAAAGGATATTGATGTGTGGGTTATCCAGATGCACCTTTGCAAACTTAAGTCATGCTGTCATGTTCTTTTTAGAAAGAAGAGTCTTTCTACTGGCAACCCCTCCAAGCAAGCCATCTGTGTTCAGTCTTTTTCTAATGACATCATCATGAACTTTAACATTTAACATACTAACTGAGACTTGTAGAGTTTGACATGTAGCTTTTGGGTTTTCTGCAGTTTGTCTGAGGTCGTAGTCTGACCTTGGGGTGAATTTGCTGGGAAGATTGGCAACAGTCTGGAACATTTTCCACTTTGAACACAGTTTCTGACTGTACAGTGATGGACAGTGTTTGAATATTATACCTTCCCAGATTGATGGGCTAAAATAATTGCTTCTCTAGGATCATTGCTGATGTCTTTCATGCTTGGGATTGTGTCAATACGTACACACCTGACTGCTGCCAAAACTTCTGCTTTTATAGAGGTGGTCACACTTACCAATGACAAATGAATCAGCTGCATTTGATTAACAGCACGTGGCTGCTGTTAACCATCTTAATTCCAGCAGTAATAGTGTGTACTGTGAAAACAGGACTATAAATACACACACAGACACACACACAAATGTACACTTCCCTTCCAAAAGTACTGGAACAGTGGGGCTGATCCTTTTTGCTGTGGAATGAATGTGAGACTAAAGATCAACATCTCCGCTTTTATTTCCAGGAATTTACATCTGGATCTGATACACAGTTCGGAGGATGGCACGTACTGGAACATATGACTGACAGGTGTGTCCCGTTACACTGATTATTCAAACAATAAATGGTGCTGAACGTCTACGCTCAGTTTCAGATTTGGGTTTTCCTGTGGAGACTGTGTATTTATAGTAAGAGGAATAACCAACATGAAAGCCAGAGAGCTGTCTGAGGAAAACAAACAACTGCGATGCTGAGTGAAGATGGAAAATCCCGACACAGGATTTTAGTCAGGAGACTAAAGGGAGTAACCCCACCCCCACCCCCCCGCGATGAGAGCTGGAAAAACATCACAAAAGAATGCAAAAGTTTACTGATGTCAGTAGGTCACAGGCTTGATGCAGTTGTTGCAAGGAAAGGATTTGCAACTAAATATTAAACTTTAATCTATTTTATCTGTTCCAATACTTTGGATCACAAGAAAAATGGGTGGGTTCAGACAAGAGGTGCCATCTTCTGAACTGTGTGTCAGATCCAGACATAAATAATTAGAAATCCAAAATTTGTCTCATGTTCATCTTTTAATGTCAAACCCAAATGTTTTCATTCCACAGCAACAATAAAAGGATTGACCTCACTGTTCCAATACTTTTGGAGGGGAGTGTATATAAATAGCACCACCCTGAGTTTGTGGTATGTATTTGTCCTCCTCAAGCTTGGGTCTTCTACCAGAGGTCTGTGAGCTTGAGGATTCTGCACAGTATCTAAGCTGTTCCTAACACTGCACTCTTCTGCACCACCTTCAGCAGTGATAAGGGAACTTCTAATCCATAGCACAAATGTTCCTGTAAACTATCCCAGCCTTGATTGTGCCTCTCAGACCCTCACAGCTTGCACCTTACATCCTGCTGGACAGTATCCGGGGAAGTATCTTGGGCTGTCAGCTGCAGTTGGCTCCTGCCTCTGTGGATTTTGTCCTTGTGCTGCCATGAAAAGAGCCTCTGTGCTGTCCTTTAGTCTGGCATTTTCTAGCTACTGGCAGGATATCTTGATGGATCTTTAGTGCTATAACATCTTCTATTGATGTTATAGCACTGAAATACCAGGTGCTTCTTGGTCAGTGTAGATGTTAGTGTAGACAGACAAACTCTGACTACAAGCCAATATTCCCATCTTGGATGAAAAAGACTGAACTGAGCAGAAATAAACATATTTCAGGCTCAGGATTGCGTGATAACATCACAAATTTACTAATATGTACTCCTACTGTTGGTTTGTTTTTAGAAGATTTATGGCATTACACCTACTTCCACTTCAGTGTAGTCCATACCTATCTTGTAATACGTGGTGAACTTCCATATCTCCTCGACTGTTGTGAACGTTACAAAAATGGCTTTTCTTTCACTGTTGATGGAGATGAGATGGGCGGACAACTCCTAAAGAAAAAGAAAGGGGTTCAGAAATGTTGTGTTACCATGATTATTTTTCTTAACTTTGTGTTCTCATTAAACAAAGTTTGATTGCTCGCTTGAGGTAGCAGATAAATGAGTGCAACATGCTGAGCAAACTAAAGTTTTTGACTGACACTTTTTATGTTTCACTTAAATGCAAGTTGACCAACTTAAACCTAAAGGTTTGTGGACACTTAAAATGTATTAGCAGCTTTTTCTTTGGATAGTTGTGGACCAATTACAGGAAGTACAGCAGGCTATCATCAGAAACACAAGAAGAAAACTGAGCTGCGGCAGGACAAGAAGTGGGAAGCAAATATTTTACTGAAATATGGCCCAACAATGTTATAAAAGCTCAAGCTATAAAAACTCTTACAGCACCGTCAATTTCCGGATTGTTTTCAAGTCTGAGGATTTTGCAAGAAAGGACAGCAATGACATCTGATATTTAAACTGATATTTATGTTACCTGGTGGAAGTATTTAAAAATTTTACTGTTTTTTATGGTGCGGTTTTTACTAAGAGATTTTGCTTCTTTATGTTTTGCACACTTTTATTTTAAAAATTATTTGGGGGTGTTTTCTTTCCTATTAAGGCAATAAGGCACATCTGTGCTATCAATCCCTTTTAAAAATGGAGACAGCAGGCCAACAGCAGGAGAGAGCCACAGCAGAGTAGCTGAGAGGACGGCAGTGACCCAGTGGGGCAAACTACAGCACGGGAGGGAGGTCGTGGTAACCGCAGGAGACAGGCAGGCACGGGACGCATCGCAGCCCACGTGGTGTTCCCGACAGAAGTGGTGGAATGACTGGCAGTGAGTGAGGATCAGCTGTGTGGACCTCTGAGTTTTGAAACTCCATAGCATTAAAGCGAGATCATCAATGGATGTTAGAAGACAACTAATAATGTTCATGAATGAGACTAAAGTCGGGTAAAGACAAGATTAATATAATAAGAGTGGTCAGCACCTCTAGATTTATAATATAGTTTATACAGCACATGTACAGTACCAGTCAGTACCAGTTACACATACTGGTTTAACAGTATTTTTCTTATCTTCTTGTTTTGGTTTTACAAAGAAAAGGCAGCTGCTACATTTTCGTCATACTCCATGTTTGATGACAACAAAAGCTTTCTATTCTATCTATTCTATTCTATTCTATTCTATTCTATTCTATTCTGTCAGTTTCACATTTCAGTGACTGTTGTGGGTCTTTAACAGAAGGTGTAAACACTGTATGCCTGTATATTCATTGGATTGGAATACTTAATATAGGTTTTAACCAGTTGTGTGTGTGTGTGTGTGTGTGTGTGTGTTTGTGTGTGTGTGTGTGTGTGCGTGTGTGTGTGTGTGTGTGGTGAGTTATACCATAAATAGGGTATTGACCTCGGTGCTGTCAGCCTGCAGCATGCACAGTTTTCCTCTCAGCATTTCCTGTAACTCTTCGTCTGCAGGAAGATGATCTGGACCCCTGACCACATCCAGCAGCACGGGCACAACTAAACACACAACACACACTGGGTATAACAGAGGTGTCAGACATGACTGCCATGATTATGAGTGAATAAAATCTTATACTTTGATTCCATAGATCTCCACAGGTTGTCCAGGGATTATCAATAAAGAACAGCCTCCCTGCTTTAGGAGGCTGTTCTACTGATTATTACACACATAAGGCAACCTAAAGAAATGTGGGATAGTGTCTGAATGGTACATCAGTGAGCTTACTTGGCCATGACAGAGAGGAATAAATCTGTACTCTACTGCAGTTTTTTTGTACATGTAAAGCGGTGCATGCTTACTTTTTCGGCCATATTCTATTATTTTAGATGGAAAGAATGAAAAGCAACAAGCTCCACATGTTGTTGCTTCATGATGTTCCTTAAACCAATCCATGCAAACACAAATTGGATATTAATATTCATGTTATCATTAATATTATTAGTCAATATGTATTAATACACACAGTTTTTAGCATGTAAACATGGTCAAGACAACCTACTGAAGTTCAAACTAAGCATCAGAATGGGGAAGAAAGGTCATTTAAGTGAATGTGGTGTTGTTGTTGGAGGAAGATGGGCATCAATAATCTACTGAAATCTTCCTGCACAACCATCTGGAAGGTTTATAGAATATATCTCATTAGAGGAAGTTCTCTGGGAGGTCTCAGAGGAGACTGACCAGGTCCTGGTTTGGACCGTGAATTTTGAATTTTTTGTAACTTTGAATTCTTGCTCATTCTTAGGTCTTCTGTTTGGTTCTTAGGTAGTTTGTTATATTTGATTTTCATGTTCCTTTGACTGCATTCTGATCAGGGTTTATTGTGTATAATCTATTGTGTTGCTTTCTTGGTAAAGTTTACGTACATTAGGTTCTCGTCCTTGCATCTGCCAGTTTCCTGTTTCCTTTTGGTAATCATCTGTTTCTTGTGTCGTGTATTTAGTCTTATTTGCCGTGTCTTGCCTCAGTTTCCTTTTGTCCTTTGTCTGAGCACCTGGTAATGTAGCCACCTGTTCTCCTGCCACTGACTGCGTCGTGTCTCTTTTGCATGTTGGATCTTGCTCTTCGTTTATGGTCTTTGAGATTCCACCTAATAAAAGATTGTTTTTTTTACTTTATTCCTGGGTCTGAGTCCTGCGTTTGGGTGCTGCCTGCCTTGACAGAGCACTCAGACCAGTCATGGACTCAGCAGACTCAGGTTTTGTGTTGGACGAGCAGGTAAAGGCTTTTGAGCGTGAACATTTTAACAACTGCTTGAGGGCATTTGAAGCGACGGCACTGCTGCCGTATTAACAAGCATTCAGAGGTTAGTGGCAGAAAATCTGTGCTCTAAGACTTTCTGCCCAATTGGCTGAAGGACTTCATCAATTACGCCCTCGATCTGTCCCCTAGTCATCTGTGACTAAGTTTAAGGAAGTGATTCCTCCACTGTTATCTTCTTTAATGCCATGCCAGCATAATGAAGAGCTGCCTAAACTCTACTCCCACAGAGGCTGATTATCTTGTTAATAGTGTTACATCCTCACTACATGTGATCCTGGATACTGTGGCTCTTCTGAAAAAGAAGGCAAGAAATGAGAGACGCTTGTCTCCTGGGTATTACTCTCAAACATGCACCTTAAAGTTAGAGAGGAAATGGCACTGCACTCATTTAGAAGATCTCCGTTAGGCCTGGAAAAATATTTTACTCTATGAAAGAGCCCTCTGTAAAACTAGGATATCTTACTATTCATCACTGATCGAGGAAAACAGGAACAACCCCAGGTTTGTTTTCAGCACTGTAGCCAGGCTGACCAACAGTCAGAGCTCTGTAGAGCCGAGTATTCCTTTAACCTTAACAAGTAACGACTGCATGAATTTCTTCACAGATAAAAATTTTAATCATCAGATGTGTCATTAAGTCCAGCAACTTTAATAACTGCTGATGTTTGCATAGACTCTTTCTCTCCAATCGATCTTTAAGTTAATTTAAATACACCATCAATGTACCTCTTAGACCCCATTCTTGCAAGGCTGCTCAAAGAAGTTTCACTATTAATTAATGTTTAATTATTAGCAGCGTTTAATGCTGCTGACCACAATATTTTACTGCAGCGATTAGAACGTACCATTGGATTTAAAGGCCCTGCACCGCAGTGGTGTGAATCATATCAATCTGATAGATTCCAATTTGTGCATGTAAATGAGGAGTCTGCCTCACACATAAAGCACTTGGTGACAGTGGGAAGGAGACGCTGGAGTTTCACAGCGTCTCCTTCCCGCTGTCACCAAGTGCTTGGGGGTCATGTTGGGGTTTCTAATATTGCATGGTCTTTACAGTGTAAAGAGCCTTGAGGCAACTGTGAATTGGAGCTATATAAAACTGGCCTGTCCTGTGTCCTCTTCTGGGCTGGTTTACCCACAGACAGTGTTTTTTGTTCCTGAGTCTGAGCCGGTACTGACAGATCCAGCTCCAGCCAGGTTCAGAAGGCTGTATTGTCCTCTAATTATAATACAGGTTTTTCCCAAGTTAGACCCACTACAGTACAGGTTAAAAGTTCGTCTATCAATCCATGTGCCTTCAAAACAGCAGCTGTAATTATGACTACTGTGCAGGTTGTAATATGCAGTATCAGTCTAAACTCAAAAGCAAAAATGAATCAATAACTAATTTAATCAGAGCCAAATACTATATTAATGTAAGTTGTTTATGGCTTCTGAAAGTGCTAAGCTAAGTCATAGTGTCAGAAACACAATTTTATCTTTAATATTAGACATTAAGATCAACTCACACACAGAGTTAAAATACAAACTGCCAGTGAGCTCCCTGTAAAACAAAGTCATCCAGTAATCTGAGCCAGTGATGACACTGAACGACTGTCTCACAGTTTAATAAGTGACTTAAGAAGAACTCATGAGTTCAAGGTATAAAACACTTTAAAATCTCTCATAGTTTTCTGCTGAGGTCAGATCTTTGCTCCTGTGATAGTCAGGCCCAAAATACTACAGAGAGCAATTCTCATCATACAGAAAGAAAGAAAGAAAGAAAGAAAGAAAGAAAGAAAGAAAGAAAGAAAGAAAGAAAGAAAGAAAGAAAGAAAGAAAGAAAGAAAGAAAGAAAGAAAGAAAGAAAGAAAGAAAGAACCATTGACTTCCAACTCATCTTTAATAGACCTCATGAGACTGTAGCAGGTTCAGACCTGATGGAATCCCAACATGTGACAGTGGTTCAAAGAGCTTCTAATAAAATCTCAGTCCTATAAATGAGCGTTAGTTTGGTCGCTGTAGAGAAAGTCCACAGTGTGGGTTCATTATCCTTCTACAATATGGATCCTTCTCCACAAGGATGTCAACCAGAGGGAGGAGCATGTCTCTAAAGGATGCAGAGGAATATCTCATCGGTGAGACTGGAGTTGATTTGACATTTGTGTCCAACTCCTTGAGACTTAAAAATGCACACCACATTTCACTGTGTGTTTGATCCAGTGCTGTATAATTTTCTCTCAGATTACCTGTTGGGAAGTTTTCCTCACATGCTGACAGCGTTCTCTTCAGACTTGCAGCATCTCTGGATAAACCACTCACAGCTAAAACCACAAAGAAACAAATGCAGAATTTACATTGCTCATTAAATTATTATTATTGTTTTACTGGTTATTGATCTGTGAAAAATAAAGGATAATTACAGATGTGTAAATAATATCTAAAACACAGAAGCACTCTGCAGTTGGATTCAGCTGTTTGCTGGTCAGTCATTGGTATCAGCCTTATATACTGCAAAATGGATTTATTAATCATCACATTTATTATACTAAAGGTATTGAATGAACACTTGAATTTGTAAAAAGAATAAAATAATCAGTAGACTCATCTACAGTGACATTAACCGTGGGATGGAGTTGGACACAAAATATATAAAAATAAACTACCTCAACCAACAGTAAAATCCTGTTTTTATATTAATGTGTGACTTATGACAGAGTCACAGAGGACATTTTTCTTCATTAGTCCCCTACTTTTAATTTTTACAATGTAAATATTTTTACACATTCTCTTATTTTCTGTATTTTTATACATTTTATATTCTGTAAACATTTTTATACATCCTATTTTATTTTCTGTATATTTTTAGATTATAGTATATTATATTTTTATTTTAGAAAGTTTGATTTTCTATTGCATGGCACTGAACAGGAGTGGCCCTCCAATCTCATTGTACATCCTGTATAATGACAATAAAGGCATTCTATTCTATTCTATTCTATATAAGAAGTGATGAGTATCTCTGAACTAAACTTCCTTTTACTTGTAACACAATAGGTTGTTATAGGCTACTTTTACTTAAGTCAGGCAGTCAGCTGCAACAGTTAGTGAGCATGGCCAATTAAAACAATAAAACTGAAAGACCCAACATATATTTGATAATCTGTGGCTATATGAGCAGGGTCTGACTCATTACCCATTCTGGTCGGCCGGGGTAGTATCTCTTCCATATGCCGGGACTGCTGGACGTCAGCGGAGAGCTCTTTCCGGTACCTGCGGCTCCCAGAGTCCCGCTCCAACCTGGCTGACATTTCCAAGACAACCGCAGACCCCAGTGACACAGTCAACAGAACATCGTCACGTGCCTCTGCGCGCGCGGGACACTTTGTGCAGTGAAGCGCACGAGACGTCCAGAGGTTTGGCCCCCTTTTCCCTTTCAAAATAAAGGCCTTGAAAAGTTTGGGTTAGGACACCTGTAATTTAATAGGAAAGAGTCCGAATTAAGAAACATCCTTTTCTTTATGAGCAGACATAATAATGGATTTGAAATTTATTCCTCGAGGAGATTTCACTAGAAAACGGTAAAGAAAAAATCCTTCTGAATTTCATACAATTATGTGCAATTTTTTTTTTGTTTGAGTGTGTCTATTTTTGTCCATCGTTTATTTATTTACCTTTTATTAAATTAACATTTTTATTCATAAAACATTTAATTTACCCACAACCCAATGTTATTTTTTACATTTTTTCCATCTGCATAAACGTCCTTATTTGATGAAATCTATTGACGATTGTACTGACACAACCTTTATTATGAAGTTAAATTTAGTTTATTTCCTGTGTTGCTTTCGTGAACCTGACCCGACCGCCACACTGATGTGCACTGAACTGAAAAGGCTGTGGTTTCAATTCAGTTTTTATTTTTAATATTCATGCTGCCACTTGTTTATATGTCCATCAGTTCAAACAACTACAACAATTCATTAATTCTTCTGTTTTTAAAGGCGATGTTTGGACAGTCTCTCCTTAAAATTCAGCTGTGCAGACTTCAGTTTAATAATCACCCACTGAACAAATAAGTCACATGCTACTATCAAATCACTGAATGGGGTGGACCCAGGTGACAGACCAAAGGATCAGCATTTTTTTATCAGATGAATGCACTTCCTGTCCTAAACTTTTTCCGTCAACTTTTGTCTCTGTTTGCATGTGGGTGGGTTTGAGTCTGAGTCTTCCCCCCTCAAATATCCCAGGAAAAGACTCAGCACTTCCTTTCCTCCAGTCAGTTCCTCTGTCAACTGACAGTTTCAGCCAACTAGCAGCAGTGTAGTAGAAAAACTCAGGAATTTATGACGCTGTCACAGTCACAAGATACTTACTTAGAAATTTACTGCCATGTACTGTACTACTTCAGTTCTTTTTATTGTACACAATAGTGAGATGAGTCAGTCAGATTAGTGGGGGTAAAATACAGTGTCAGCAAGTTTTGAGCAGGAGTATTGTCCCTGCCTTACATTCTCCTTTATGGTTTGTACAGTGGAATTGGATGGATTACGACTGGCAACATTTCTTCATAAAATGCCAGTCACATGACTGTGATGAGTTGAAAATGACTGCACACACACACACACACACACACAAATTTAAATCATCTAATGAATAAATGAAGATAATTACAGTGATGCACAATCCATCAGGAGACACAAAATAACCAGAGACAAAATAGCAACATAAAGACAAATAAAGAGACCCCAGTAAGTTACAAAATTACAGGTAAATGACTGCAAAGAGAAACAGCTGGACACTGGTACACAAAGATAAACAAGAACACATACAAAATGATCACATGAAAGCACAAATGTAATACAAAGTGTCACACAAAGACACAAACTCAATCCAAAGTGACACAAAAGGTGTTAGGTGTAATGGGTTACACTTGCAGTACGCATGATTACAGCATGTGATCACAGTAATGTGTTACTTTGTAATGCATCTGTAATCACATTACATTTTTCAGTAATTCAGTAATATAATGCACATTACAAGTACAATCAAGTAAGTAGTGAGTAAAATTTATAAAGCGCTTTAATAAAGCTTTATAAATAAAGGAATAATCACAATAAAATAGAAAATTAAAGTCATGGCCTCCTGGGCGAACTCGATCTTTCACTCTCTCTCTCTCTTTGTTTCTGTCAGTGTGAATGGGAGTGTGTGTGTGTGTGTGTGTGTGTGTGTGTGTGTGTGTGTGTGTGTGTGTGTGTGTGTGTGTGTGTGTGGGAGAAGATTGGTTTTAGAACTGAAGAAGTTTTTTGGATTAGAGGTGAACCATCTTAAAGAAGTCCAGTCACCTTTTTTCAAGCTCCAGTGATACTATGACCTGGACGACTGAGAGCCTACACAGACATGTGTGTTTGTTGTTATTCTCTCTCCAGAGGTGGGGCCCTGCGTGAAGCTCCACCCCATTGGTTACTCACCTGCTGCATCTCTGATTACATAATTTATTGCCACTGGCCTGATGAGGGGCTCTGCTTTAAGAAGCTGGCGTTTGAGACTGTTGCACAGCTTGTGGTAACAAGCTCGGCTCAGCTAATGTTCTTTTGCAATCAACTACTGCTTCCAAAATTCACCGGTGTTTATCTTCCTCTAGACCTGCATCTTTGCCCAGGAGAGCAGTGGAGAGAAAAGGTGAATTTCATGAACATCAGGTAATCACAAAGACCAACCTTAGATGTCTTATGCTGATATTGTATAAAGAGGCCATCACAGTGATGTGGCTGGGCCACCTCATGCACAAAGTGTGAACCTGGAAAGGCAGTCTGCTGTAGTGCATGTCTGTGCATCTCATAGCCAGGCTGACACCAAATATGGAAATTCTAGTAACAGTCAGTGCACATGTAACAGTTCAGGGGAACTGCTGCCGGGAGCCACGAGGCCACACAGGACAAAACAGCTCTGAAGATGAAGACGTTTAGGGGGTTGACCAGGTTGACCTCCACAAAGGAGAAAAAAACAATTCGGGGGGCAGGCTGTGGGGCCAGTGGCAGAGATGGATCAACTCTGGGCCACGGGGCCAGCGGGAGCGAAGGAAGCCCTCTGATGGTCGATGTTGGTGAAGGCAATGGACGGAGGCAGCAGGAACCCTCGGGTGGCTTGGCTGGAGGCTGATGACAGTGAAAGGTGGGATGGCTGGAGGCCAGCATCGGAAAGGGGGTCCCTCTAGGGACTGACGTCAATGGGGGCAATGGGACACCACAGACACAGCTGATGTCAGACCCTTAGACTCTGGCTCAGGAAACTCAGGCGGACCATGATGGTGCTGCAGCTCGGACTTCTCTGGGGACGCTGGAGGATCAGGACCCTCAAACTCAGGTTCAGGTTCAAGAGTCTCATACTGGAACAGCATCTCATATCCAAGTCTATACCATTTGACAATATTATTCCTCTCCCCAAAGGCAGACAGAGAGTAATTAGAGGAAATGTCCCATCAGAGGTGCAGTAAACTGTTGAACATTACGCAGACTGAGAAGTGAGCTTCAAGTGATGAGAGTAAAACTGAAGAGACACTTGCCATACAGAGGTCATCAGCTGTCTCAGACTGTAGCCTGGTCTAAACTTGCTCAAGCACTGCATATACTGAACCAGATTCATCCACAGTATAGGGACGTAAGTATCACAGATGAGGCTGAGCTATGTGATCCATCACTTCCTGATGAAGATGAGGATGAAAACATGGATGAGGAGCATTATGATGAAACTGATTTGATGAAAGTTGACAGGTGTGAGAATAAAGTACTGTGTGAAACAGAAAATGAGTCTGAAAATGAACAGGATATGGGCATGTTATTCTGTGATTTTGAACAACCACATGAGCAGATGAGAGATGATACAGAGCAAGCAGATGAAATGTCTAATTCAATTCACTTTAATTTTATTTATATAGTGCCAAATTACAACAAACAGTCGCCTCAAGGTGCGTTTGTTACCTCAAGGTAGAATTACAGAGAAATGAACAATCACTTGGTGACAGTGGACATGATGTACACTTGCCTTTTAAGTGTACACTTAATCAGTGTATATTTATGATTACATTCTTTTTTTCTCTATTAAATAACCTAAAATTAAAACCTAAAATTACATACTGTAACTTTAAAGGTCCTGACTTGCATGTTTAATCTTTAAGCAGAAATACACTGGTCAAAAAATTAAAGGTACACTTTGAGAACATGTAAGATCTCAATGGGAGAAAAAAAATCATGCTGGACATCTATACTGATATGGATGGGTAAGGAATGAAAGGAGGCCACATCGTTTGATGGAAATTAAAATTATCAACCAACAGAGGGCTGAATTCAAAGACACCCTGAAAATCAAAGTGAAAAAATGATCTTGGAGGCTAGTCCATTTTGCCTAAATTTCATTGCAGTGACTCAAAAATGGTACTCAGTAGTGTGTATGGCCCCCCCACATGTTTGTATGCATGTTTGACAATGTCGGGTCACGGTCCTAATGAAATGGCAGATGGTATCCTGAGCGATTTTTGGGCATTGCTGAGTTCCTGAACAGTCTGAGCTGCAGCCTCGTGGTGCTGGATTGATCGAAACAATGTTCCAGAGGTGTTCTTTTGGTTTTATGTCAGGCAAGTGTGGGGACCAGTCAGTGATATTAGTCCCTTCATCCTCCAGGAACTCTATGAGCACACCCCCTTTGCTTTTTATATAGGCAGCTCCAGTTCTGACATCTCTTCAGATGGTTTTACTACGACTAAAATAAGGTAAACACAGCCACATCTGTCAGGATTGAGGGTGAATGAGAACCCCAAATGCAGACTCGAGAGCAGGCAGGGATCAGATGAGAACAACCCTCATTGGAGGTGTAAAAAAAGTTCATGAATAAACATAGGAATTGCTAAGGGAAACACCAGGAACTTGGGGGATTACAGGGGGCAACAGGAACAACAGAAATCACAGTAAAAGTATGACATGATGAAGAACAGACTAACTGAGGGAGTAAATACACAGGAGGTGATGAGGTTAAAGTAAAATGGTAAATGGACTAGTTCTTATATAGCTTTTCTACTCAGTATGAGCACTCAAAGCGCTTATACAACATGTTTTACATTCACCCATGCACTCCCATTCATACAAGCACTTCCATGTTTACTAAGCTAAGTGCTTTTTAATTGGCTAACATTCACACACATTCATACTCCGACGGGACGGTCGGAGAGCAACTTGGGGTTAAGTATCTTGTCCAAGGATACATTGGCATGTAGCCTGGAGTAGCCAGGAATTGAACCGCTGACCTTCCGATCAGTAGGTGACCTGCTCTACCTACTGAGCTACAGCCACCCCGGCTGGAGACAATTTGGGAACCTCAGCTGAACTAAATCTAATAATGAGATTCAGGGAAGTAAATTAGGAACAAGGCACAAGGACACACACCTGTCAAAATAATACAGGAAGTAATTAAATCGGGAACACTAACAGTGACAGAGACATAACTATAGATGGGGAACACGAGGGAGGCAGGGTAAACAGAAGGAATACTCTAAACACAGCAGTAACTGGAACAAAAGGCACACGGCTGAAAACACAATAAACAAACTAAGAAACAAACTGACGACAATTAATAATCAACAGAACTTGGGAATCCAAAAACACAAAACGCTGGGTCAAAGACACAGGACCATGACCGCTTCACTATTTTTAAAGAGGCACACATCTTAATGCCAGTGCATTACTTACTACAGTAAGTCAGGAGTTAGCACACATTTAATGTTTTAGCATCTTCTTGTTTGAATGGACAGTTAGTCACTGTTATTTCTTGTTATGCTTTTTTAGACAAAGAAATTGCATTACTCAGACGATTTGCAAATACCACTTATCTGCAAATCAAATCGCTACTTTTTAGCACAATATTAAAGAGAATATAAACAAACTTTTTAACTGATTTACATTAAATACAGAGCTCTGTACGGCCTAGTCTCATCTGTTAAAGGCACAAGGCACCAGTGGTGAACCTGCCAATTCTGGTATTTTATGGCAAATGCCAGTTGGGACTCCACAGTGTCCGGCAGTGAGCTCAGGGCACCCTCATGAAGTCTGTTTCGAATTGTTTTGTCAGGGACCAGCAGTGGCCTGCTGGAGGTCATTTTGTGGTAATCATCTTCCTCTTTGCACAAAGGAGCAGATACCGGTGCTGCTGATGAGTTAAGGACCTCCTCCGGCCCTGTCCAGCTCTCCTTGAGTAACTGCCTGTCTCCTGGAATCTCCTCCACGCTCTGAGACTGTGCTGGGAGACACAACAAACCTTCTGGCAATGACACATATTGACGTGCTGGAGGAGTTGGACTACCTGTGAAACCTCTGTAGGGTCCAGGTATGGCCTCATGCTGCCAGCAGTGACACTGACCCTAGACAAATGCAAAACTAGTGAATAAATGGTCAAAAGATGAGGAGGAGAAAAATGTTAGATGCCTCCACCCATTGATTCTGTATTTGTATTGGGTGTTAACAAATAAAAACCAGTCTTGTTTTGGGGGTTGTCTCATTGTTACCCCTCTAGTGTTCATGAAATTGTTAATTTCATGAACACCAAAGCAGCTGAAACTGATTAACAACACTCGCTGCTGCTTAACTGACCAGATCAATATCCCAGAAGTTTAATTGACTCTAATTGAAACTGATTAAAAAGTGTTCCTTTAATTTTTTTTTTTAGAATATATGGTTGAAATGGTCTTTCACAGGTGTACACAGATTGCAGTGGCACAGTTGAGGGTTTGTGCTGTGACAGGAGAAATAGATGAACTGTATAGTAAAATCTGCATTCAATATACTACAGCATCAAATATGTGGTCTATGGAGGAATAGGAAATACATACACATAATGAGGAAATAAGGAAAGCTAGCAATCTCATTATAAATAAATATTGCTGTATGGAAATTTTGAAATAAGTCTGTGATTGCCTTTTTAATTGCAAAAATGTTTTAAATTAATTTATATACCTTATTTTATATTGTTGCATTACTATGATGACCGTAGGTACATGTATATAAATGAATAAATCATATAATAAATCAATGAATACTTTTTATTTAAAAACAAATATACACACAAACACACACACACACACACATATATATATATATATATATATATATATATATATATATATATATATATATATATATATATATATATATATATATATATATATATATATGCACTCTATGGATACAGATAAATCTTTATAAAGATTTATCTGTATCCATAGAGTGAAATGTGTGATTTAAACTGCCTTTAAAAAATAAAAACTACAAATCCCAGGACCGCTGTAACGTAAGCTTTGCCCAGATCTGTAGTTACACGTCAGCGTTCGTCACTACCGCACCTGCGCAGCCATCTTGAACATTTAGCAAGGAACGGGCACAGAAAGGCAGAAATAAGGGAGCCAAATATACCAACCTAACTGGATGACACAAGGTTATGTCCGCTAGGATCAAGGCTGTATGAGACAACAAAAGTCGAATAGAGCGGAACGATCAGGGGCAGTAACGGTGACGGTAAACAACCATCTAAGTGCCTCTGATAACCGGACATACAAGCCGTCTTTTTTGCCGGAGTAGGAAGGAAGCGCCGATTTGCCGACAGAAAAACACATCGACATTGAAAACATGAATCCCGAATAGTGAGTTTTACATCAAACGTGCTCAGTTGTACGGTGCTCTTTGTTGCGTTCTGCCAGAACTGGTTTTATGGTGTTGCTTTATGCTAGAATAATTGTGCTAATATTATGGAAAACGACAGCTCACGGGCTTTTGTAAACAGGGCGCGAGCAGCTTGTTTAATGGGTCAGTTTTCCAAACACGTCTTCTCCAAACATCAGCTGACAGCCTGCTCGTCCCTCCCCGTTTCGCCAATGACACGGGACCTTTCACCGGGACCAAAAAAGAAAAGAAAAAGCAGTCCTGTCTATTCAAGTAGAATAAAAAGGTTTAGAGAAACGCTGCCATTGTTCACTTCAGACACTAGAGTGAAAACTAGTAGCGTTACGCTGGGCAGTACTGATGTGACGGCTGACCTGCAGCCCGGGTGAACATGCTCAGCCCACTGTGTTTTGCTTTGTTTCTCCATGGAGACAGCCGCATACTGGAACACACAGGGATAGAAATGTAACATTTTCTTATTAAGGGTTAAGTGCAAGTGGGACTAGTTGTATAGCAATGATTTGCGAAGACAGTTCATGTGTGGATTTGTTTTTGTGTTTGTATTGGGTGTTGCCAAATGATAACACGGTTTCCACACATTGGTAAAAACTTGATTCAAAGTTGTGGCTAACGTTAGAGCAGATGATTGACAGCTGACACAAGCAGTCCTGAAATAACAGCATAGCTACTTCCCCCAAATCTCTCCTCCTTTTGCTGAACTGCTCACAGTGGCTGTCCTGCGGCCCACAGTGCTGAATCCAGGTGGAACCCTGTGGGACTAGTTTAGTTAACACATCTGCGCAGTTCGCCTACAATTTGTGTTCTTCCACTGGCTAACCATGTGACTCTGCCTCAGCATTGCCTATCATGGCACACTGTGTCTTAGTAGGTGAGCTATTACTGTGAAACCCAGTTTGGATAATTAATTTATTAATGAATAAATGATAACTAATTATTCATATTCAAACATTTTGTATTACTTTTTTGTAAGTCAGATGATTGTTTGATTGGATAGAGCCACTGTAAGCATATGGTGAGACCACCGTTTGGTTTGTCAGGTTTTTAAATGTCAGACTGTTGTTGATCCTCCTCCAACGTGTAACACTTAATGTTTTCTTTGAAAGATCTAGTTTTCCAGTGTAGTCTTCATTTTAATTTCACTTTTCCTTTTTGTCAAGAATGGAAATCTTGACAAAAATTCTTGAGTGTTGTGGGTTTTTTTTTTTTTTTTTTTTTGACAACATAAACAAAATTTTCATCCTAAGGTATCAAATCAGGAAAAGTCAACTTTCTGATGTGGTGTAACTGGGTTGTGTCAGTCAAAAGCTTTGCTTCTTATTTGGTGTGTAGATAAGGTGTAAGGCTGTGCAGTGATCTGTAGAGTTAAGAGTGACTAGAGATCCTGGTATCTCTTAGCACCAGTCCACTTCATTACAAACTGTACAAATGGGAGCTAGGTTGATTTCAACATTGGTGTTGCATAAAGTGTTTATGAGATGTTATCATTTGATCAAGAGCCAGCCTGTCTCACAACAGGTCTCAGTTTTCTATAACACAAAAATAGCACTGGCATCGGGCTGTTCTCTACAACATTCTGTGCTATGTGTCAGATTCATGTGATGGTGTTTTTCTCTCAGTGATAGGCTGAGGTCAGCGGTGGGCAATGTTCAGTAATTTTGGGACAACCTCTGCATTGAACTGAATTTCATATCTTAACCACCCCATCATTTTTTCTTTTATGTTTCTCAACTTTGTTGTAATTTTTTTTTAAAGTGGTCTTGAGCGGTAGTTCTCAAGACTTTCTGAAGGTCTTTCAAAGTTTTTATTTGGACATTGGCTGCTTTCTTTTTTTTTTGTTATGGTACTTAACAGTGACCCATACATCATTCAGGTATGGGCAGTCTTTTTCCTCCAAGCTTGGGTTCTCCACCAGAGGCCTGGGAGCTTGAGGTCCTGCGAAGTATTTTACCTGTTCCCAGGACTGCGCTCTTCTGGACAGAGATCTCGGATGTTGTTCCTGGAATCTGCTGGAGCCATTCTCTCAGTTTGGGGGTCACTGCCCTGAGTGTTACCTTTACCTTCCACATCCTCTCTAGCTCTTCTCTGAGCCCTTGGTATTTTTCAACCTACTTGTGTTCTTTCTTCTAGATGTTGCCATCACTTGGTATTGCAACATGTATCCCTACGGCTTTCTTCCTTTATTTGTCCACCACTATGATGTCTGGTTGGTTAGCCATCACAAGTTTGTCTTGTCCTGTCTGTCTGTATCTGAAAGTTCCATTTTGACCTTGGGACTTCCGGGTCATACTCTACACAGATGTTCCTGTATACTATGCCGGCCACTTGGTTCCATGAATGCCCTGCCTGCCTGCTTGTACCCTGCTGTTATGTGCTGGATTGTCTCGGGGGCATTGATGCACAGCCAGCACCTGGGGTCTTGCCTTGTATGCTAGACCCTAGCCTCTATTGATCTTGTCCAGCTT
Organism: Archocentrus centrarchus; assembly: GCF_007364275.1. Classification (NCBI taxonomy): domain Eukaryota; kingdom Metazoa; phylum Chordata; class Actinopteri; order Cichliformes; family Cichlidae; genus Archocentrus; species Archocentrus centrarchus. The sequence continues at coordinate 903,799 of NW_022060254.1, forward strand.
TTGGTATACCTCTTCAGGCAGTTAGTCAAGGCTGTGAGTCTTTGCTTGGTAGTCTCCAAGGCCTTAGCTATGGACAACCTCTTGTATATGGTAAAACACACTTACATTTACCCATTCACACAAGCACTGTTTTCTATTTCGAAGTGCTTTCTATCTAACATTCACACACATTCATATTCTGACGGTTGCATCGGATTCAGCATCTTGACCAAGGATACTTTGGCATGTGGACTGGAGCAGCCAGGAATCAAACCACCAACCTTCCAATTAGTAGATGACCTGCATTACCTCCTGAGCCAGAGCGTGTTCTTAACTTCTATAAAGTTAAGAACAAGGGTTATTAATCAACTAAAGTGATCTGAAGATTGGGAGTGTCAGTCCTGTATTCTAGTCGATTAGTAAGAGAAGACATCCCCTCTTAATGAGTTATTTTAACTGTCCCGGCCAATGACAGATTGGCACGAATCAGAATGTCAGAGATGTAATAGCCCATCCAGCTCATGAGCCATCAAAATTCAGGCATCATTGCCAGCCACAGCTGTAACCAGCAATGAGGTCACAGGGGCAATTTTTTTTTTTTTTTAAAACAAGGCAGTAAAAATTGGCATAAATTAGTATGTGACACCCTAGATAGCCTTTACTTTGAAAAGACTATGAAGTTATGGCACACCCTACAGCGCGGGTCTCAAACTCGCGGGCCACATCCCCTCAAATTAAGATGAGTTAGTGAAATGTCAAAAAGGTAACTTAAAGGGCCAAATTGTCTTATGTTAAAGGGCCAAATTGTCTTATGTTAAAGGGCCAAATTGTCTTATGTTAAAGGGCCAAGTTGTCTTATATTTTTGACATCAAATTGTGGACCGGAAGTAGGGGGCGGGGCCGGATGTGGCCCGTGGACCGCGAGTTTGAGACCCCTGCCCTACAGTGTTAAGGGAGTTAGGCTAATGAATAATGAGGGACGGTAATTTGTGCAGGTTACACACAAGCAGTTAATGGTTACCAAAGAGGCACAGTGTCAATTTTGTGCCTGAAAGCTGTGGGGCAGGGTGATGCATTCGCAAACTGCACCCATGGGAGTGGAAAGTTCTTTGGGGCAGGCTAATTTATATGCAAAGATGCAGTCAGGCAAGAGCTGGGTTAATTAGTAGTTCAAAAATGAACATGTACTAACAAAAATTATTAAGGCTTCAAACCTGCAGGGCGAGGAATAAGTGAAGAATAATAGTACAGCTTTACAATTTCGGCATTGCATTCACAGCTTTGAACCGTCCACCTGTGACATTTACACATTAGTTCTAATAACATCTCCCCCAGTCATTCCAAATAAACAAACACTTCAACTATCATAAATCCCAACAAAAATCAGACCTGCTTTTTCAGCGTTAAATTTAACATTAAATTGAGAACAAACCTCAGTAAATCATGTTTATATGAGTCATTTCAATATTCTCCCCCCAAACTTTTGTGGAAGGGAAACACCTAAAATGCAGTAAGGTCAGCCACCAAAACAGCTGACTGTGGAGTATTTAGGTGTGAGGAAATTTCACGACTGGACTTGTTGCACAGGTGGCGTCCTATCACAGTACCACACTGGGATTCACTGAACTGAGAGCGACCCATTCTTTCACTAATGTTTGTAGAAGCAGTCTGCATGCCTGGGTGCATGGTTTATACACCTGTGGTCATGAAAGTGATTGGAACACCTGAATTCAATGATTTGGATGATCGAGCGAATACTTTTATATATTTATATATTTTTATATATAGTGTAGTTACTGTGTAACTTCCAAGATGCCCACAGCTTAGGATCTGGTGGTAAATCTGGTGGTGGCAAAAAGTGGATGATTCCTGCACTCCACCCGATCTGTCACTGAAAAGTGTTAGAATTCAAAATTTACCAGGGAACAAGTAAAGGGAGTGAGATGGCATCAAAGTCTGAGAGCAGGTAACTGGCACACAGGAAAGAATGGAAAAGAGAGGAGACATGGAGGAGAGAGCTGTAAACAGTACGTAAGAACTGATGAATGTGACCTTGACCTTGAGCACAGTCTGGGCAAAGACCTATTTGGTGGTTGTTGTGTCCACGTTTAATTCTCACCATTACTGCAGTCGGTCCTTTGACTAGATGAGCTAATAAAGCTGAAGTGTATTAAACTGTTAGATCCTGTCCTTGAGGAGGTTGTCCTCTGTGCCAGCCTCTGCACCCAACACTGTATTGGTGCATAGAGTGATTGTCATGGCACACAAACACAACAGTCCATTTACCATTTAATGCCACAGTTTTGGATTTTCATATTAAATATGACCAAGGTTTGAAATGTGTATCTGATGTTATTCCTCATTGCCATAAATCTCATTTGTTATCCAAAAACTATTAAAAAACAATGAGCCACACTGCTGGACTATGAGGTGTATTCCTTCATTACCATGAATACACTGTACTGTTTTTCAACTCTAAAGCCGTTACACCATCCTGCTGTAAGGAAGTAGAAAATTCACATTCATTGTAATCCAGTTTAAATGATCACTGAATTGTGTTCATTGAAAGACAGAAAAGTAGTAGAAAGCATTCCACCTTAAGTTGACAGAAATGGCACAGATTTCTGGTTATTGATTTATTTTTGGAACAGAAAGTTGGTTAAGGTGAACTAACACTGTCAGCTTTATCGTCCAATAAATATTGGCAGGAAGGCGTAGAATTTTGTTGGTGTACATTTGTAAATAATTGGTTAACATTATTTGTCTTTGTTCTTAAGTTTTCAGCCCAGTTCTTTTCTTTTTCAGTGACTACCTGTTCAAGCTCCTGCTCATTGGAGACTCTGGTGTAGGAAAGTCTTGTCTCCTGCTGCGCTTTGCTGTAAGTAGTTCTTGCTCACTGTAAAACATTTTCATTTCTGCTGGACTGTGAATGTGTGCCCTTTGCTCATTTTGCTTGTTGGTCTGACCGAGTCATGCTGTCCCTCCCTTTATCTGCCCCCCCCCTTCATGCCGCTTTTCTAGGATGACACCTACACAGAGAGCTACATCAGCACCATTGGAGGGGACTTTAAGATTCGCACCATCGAGCTGGATGGCAAGACCATCAAGCTGCAGATTGTGAGCCCACATATATATATATACACACACACACAACACTCTTTGTTACACTTACCTGAACTGAGCAGCGCCGGGTGATCAGCCGCTGGCTAGAACCCTGAAACTCTGGATCACAAGTGACATAAAGGCAATTCTCAACCACACAAAGGTAGCTTTTAAAGATGGTGGCAAAGAACTGCAGTTTGCATATAAACAACACTTTTGAGTAAATGATGCTGTCCTCTACATACCGTATTTTTCGGACTATACGTCGCTCCGGAGTATAGGTCGCACCAGCCAAAAAATGCATAATAAAGAAGAAAAAAACATATATAGGTCGCACTGGACTATAAGTCGCACTTTTTTTGGGGGGGGGGGGGGTTATTTGATAGAATCCGAGACCCAGAGCAGAAATTCCATCTTGAACGGCAATTTAAAATAATAATGGATTATAGAACAGGACGAACACGGTTACGCCTACGTTATGCTAACGTAACACGTTCAGCTACATGACCCACAACGAACACCTGTTCGGTATGTTAACGTAACATTAAGTTATTCAGATAACCATAGCATAAAGAACATACTAACAAGTTAACCAAACCATCAATCCATTGAATTCTTCATCCTCGGTGTCACTTCTAAACAATTCCGTACACTCCGTAGACGAAGCACCGCTTCCTCTTCTGTGTTGCGTTAGTCAGACTCGTCGTCAGCTGCAGTTCCAATTATTCCAGCCTTTCTGAATCCCAACAGGATGGTTTGTCACTGAAGCCCATGTTTTCTTGATCCATCCAATGACTTCCAGGAAAGTTGGGTGGCGCATTCTCCCAGTTGCCGTTAAGCTGTGCTCTCCATCCATCATCCACTGCGCCCACAGGTTACGCAAGACTGCCTTAAAGCTGCAGTTCACGGAGATGTCAAGTGGCTGGAGTATTTTGGTTCATGTGTTATAAATGTCACATATACGTCGCTCCGGAGTATAGGTCGCACCCCCAGCCAAACTATGAAAAAAAGTGCGACTTATACTCCGGAAAATACGGTACTTCACCAAGCCCTAGCTCATCTGGAGGAATCTGGCGCTTATGTGAGAGTTATGTTCTTTGAATTTTCAAGTGCTTTCAATACCATCCAACCAAATATACTGAAAGACAAGCTCACAGAGTTGGGTGTAGATTCTTTCGGTTTCCTGGATCAGAGACTGCTTGACAGAAAGGCCACAGTTTGTCAGGTTGGAGAACTGTGTTTCTGGGACATTAATGAGCAGCACGGGGGCTCCACAGGGACTGTCCCAGCTTCATTCCTTTTCACATCATATACAGCAGACTTCAAATACAGTTCTGAGTCATGCCACATCCACATACATGGATGACACTGCCACTGTGGCATGTATCAGGAATGCACAGGAATCTGAAAATGGGGATCTTGTTAAAACCTTCAGCGACTGGAGTCACAAAAACAACCTCCTATTGAAGAGCCCTCTCCAGCCTGTGAAAGTTTGCGGGGTGGACACAGAGGTAGTAACAAAAAATAATTATCTAGGTTTACATGTCGATAACAAACTAGACTAGTCCCCGAATGCAGACAGACTATACAAAAAGGGGCAGAGCCATCTCTTTTTGTTAAGAACACTAAGACCTCTTGACATCTGCAGTAAAATGCTGAAGATGTTCTATCAGTCTGTGGTGGCAAGTGTGCTGTTCTATGATGCAGTCTGCTGGGGTGGCAGCATCAGAAATGAGGATGCAAGGAGATTGGACAAACTAGTGAGGAAAGCTGGCTCTGGAATTGGAACCAGACTGGACCTGCTGGGAGAGGCGGTGGAAAAACTGCACACCAAAGATGTTAGAAGCCATCCTGAATAACTCTGATCTCTGACTGTATGGAGCAAAAAAAAACCATCAGTACCAGAAAGCTCCTCCCTCTCCATTGTAAAAGAGAGATACAGAAAATAATTCGTACCCACGGCCATCAGGCTTTTCAATTCTAGCAGACAGCAGATGAGCTATGTCAGACATATAAATTTCCCTCTGGGATCAATAAAGTTCTTCTTATTCTTATAATCATGACATACCTCTTTATGGCCGAAAAAAAAAGTTAATAAACTGAAATTATTGACGTGATAATATTGAAAGATGAACTAGCGGAATGTGATTCTTGAAACCAACTCAAGACAACTGCAGAGATGATGTCCCAAGGCTAAGTTATAGCTCCTCTGCATGGCTCTCAACAAAGAGAAAAAGATTACGGCAAGTCTAGTAAAGTAGGCGCTGTGTAGAATGCTTGCATGTGATTGTTCAACAAGCCAACAGCAAGTCATTTGTGGATGATGATGCTTTGTGTCGAGTTCATGGTGAAATTGACACAAAGCAAGTCAAAAGCAAGTCAGCCCATTATTTTTGATACTTTCTCTAAAGAGAAATTCCCTGCCCAGCATAGTTTCTGGTAGGGGCAAAGGCCAATAACAACACAAATACAAGGAAGAGTATCCCACATTTTCATTTGTTACACATATTTTTGATACTGCCCCAAGTTTTACTGATGTGTTTCTGCAAAGCTTTCTATTGTACAAAGGAGTTAACATGTTAGAGCCGACATTCTGCTGGATAACAAACTTCTGATCTATTGACAATTTTATAGAAGTGTTAACTCAAATTCTTAACAAATCATAAATCAGTGACAGCACAGGTGATCTTTGTTCTGTCATCAAATGTACCATGGAATTAGGATCAATTATGGGCATCCGATAAGAGCTAATAAGAGTCAAGACTGCTAAACTGAGGTTGTTCATGAATGTTATATATTTCACAAATATAAAATAAAATTCTCACAGCAGATGAAAGGAGGAAATGATCTCTATGGCTGTATTTGTAATGCCTTCTCCCTTTCCCTGTTTTTTTTTTTGTTTTTTTCTCCCCCCCTCTAGTGGGACACTGCGGGTCAGGAGAGGTTTCGCACCATCACCTCCAGTTACTATCGTGGAGCTCATGGCATCATAGTTGTTTATGATGTGACAGATCAGGTGAGTCAGCAGTCTGCACTTAATCCTCAGAGCAGGCATAATGATAGGGTTGCACTTTTATGGTTTATTGAATCAAAAGTAAAACAAATATTTGCCAAGCTGTGCTACTTTTATTTGTTTGAAGTTTGAAGTTAGTAAAAAAATGACAATTTTTGTCTTGCTGTGTGTAGCACAGGCATGCCTGGGGGCACCCAGGGGGGACTAAAAGTACATGAATAGAAGTTTAGGACAAGGCCTCCAAATTTGGGCAAAATAGTTTTGTAGAAGGTAATCAGAATTCTCCTGAAGGGTTTACTATTATAAAAATAGGGCTGTAATGATATCCAGACTTTGGGGTCATTCCATATGAACTCAACCAAAAAGTGAAAATCCTTCTTGGGTCACCAACTCAGATTTGAGTGAAAATTATTATGAACGTACCTCTATGTGTATAATGAACACATGCAAAATAGGCCTCAGCTCCAAAGGGTTTCTGAGATATGGCCCATTGGGTGCCGTGCCCTATATTTGACCTTGTGAATCATGATTTTCAATTTTCTAACATTTCAACAGGTAATATATCCCACATGAATAATATGCTTAGCCTGAAAATTGGTGTCCTGGGTAATTTTGGCCCATACTTTCAGAATTTGGCATCATAAATGTTGTATCTTCTCTCTTTCCCAAGTTATTAACCCCTTAAAAACCAATACTTTTACCAGTGAAAATACAAAATTCAGATTTCAATGTTCTCCCATTAATGCCATATTCCTATTATTTCAGGACAGGTGTGTGTGTGTTTGGGGAAGATTAGCTCTGTAGGAAGCATAAAATTGGAATTAAGAGACTCAGAAAAGGCTTCCGGGTGAAAAAAAGGACTTTTTTGCCTGTCCGGTTGGGCACCTGGGCAATTGCCCAAGGCAATGCCACTTGGTCAACATAATTTTACATATCTTAACTACATTTCCTCAAAAGTTCTACTTGTTTTCTCATCTCCTTCTTTGTTTTATAATCATTTGAAATATAGGCTTTTTTTTTTTTTTTAACCAAAAGCGCCCTCTATTATCTCTCTTTTTCCAGCATAATTTAAAGATTCTCACCCATTCATCAATTCCAGACATTGCTAAAGAAACAGAATTACATCACATTTCATATAAGGTTGATTCATCCTCCTAGAAAAAGGTGTTTTTGACAAAAAAATATTAAATAAAAGAAATCTTGGTTTCTTGATGAAAACATACTTCATCATCTTCATCTAAGGAGAAGCCGCACCGCCAATTCAGTAGCTGTCTGTCTCCTGCTTGCAACTGCTTTATTGCAATACGTCCCGTTTTTGTACAGTATATATATTTTTTTATCACAATCTTCATCTAAGGAGAGCCCTGTTTTGCTCCTGTCATGCCTGTTGGAGGCCATGCTGAATCTGCATCAGTTTTGCTAAATGAGCACCTTTTGTTTCTACCAGTCAATGATGATTCAGTGCCAATAACGGCTGATGCAATCACAGTAGGCCTATTTCATTTCTGTATGATGCTATAGGCCTACCAGTGAAGGATTATGCAATACCAATAACAGCTGATGCTATCACACAGTGCCTAGCTAGAAGATGATTCAACATTTATAAAATGTGAGTGATGCAATTCTGTTTCTTTATGATTTTAGCATTTCTTATTGCTGCTTCTCACTTAGCCATTCACTTTTGACTTGATATGGTGAATAAAGTCACTAGACACCTGGAAATTATGTGTTCCAGAACTTGCACTTCCAAGACATTTGTTCCACCTTGAGATTTCTACTCCCAAGAAGCTGAGGGGCAGCACTGGCGGCTGACAGTACTTTTATAATTCATACTCACATTCTTGTTGTGCAGGAGTCCTATAACAATGTCAAACAGTGGCTGCAGGAAATTGACCGCTATGCCAGTGAAAATGTCAACAAGCTTCTGGTGGGCAACAAGTGTGACCAGACCACTAAGAAAGTAGTGGACTATACAACTGCAAAGGTAAGGCTGCTTTCTGCTGATGAGGCTTCAGTGTTGTGTATCTTACACACACACACACACACACACACACACACACCCCTGCTCAAAAAATTAAAGCAATGCTTCAAAACACATTGGATCTTGATGGGGAAAAGAAAAATCATGTTGACATCTAAACTCTAATGGACTGGGTAATGTCTTAGGAAAGAAAGGATGCTGCATCTTTTGATAGAAATGAAAATTATCAAACTACAGAGGGCTGCATCCAAAGACACCAAAGTCCATTTTGCCGACATTTCATTGTAGCACCTCAGAATGGTACTCAGTAGTTTGTGTGGCCCAAGGCCCTTTATATTACAACGATATGTTATAAAGAGCCTACAATAATAAAAAAAAACCAAAACAATCAGCTGGCTTCCTGTGACAACTGGAAGGAAACTCCCTTTAACACAAAGGAACCTCTGGCAGAACCAGGCTTAGTGAGAGGGAGCCATCCACCACAACTGGTTGGGTGGGATTAAGGAGAAAGACAAGAAAGCAGAGAGAAACTGTACAAAAGGCAAACTGTGAAGGAGAGAGAGACAGATTTTAATAATTAATAATGATTAAATGCATTAGTGGTGTTTAAACACAGAGATAAGTGAAGAAGCCCCCAGCAGCCTAAGCCTGTTGCAGCATGCAGATACAGCCACTTAAAATGGCTGGCTGGTCCTTGACAGGACCATGTTGGATACTTGGCAGATCCTTGGCTGATCCTCCACTGGCGCTTGACCGTAATGAGATCTCCCGCCTGTTAGGGCTGCTCAATTATGGGAAAAATCATAATCACAATTATTTTGGTCAATATTGAAATCACAATTATTTAACATGGTTACTTATATTGATGAGTATATTGGCTTTGTAAGCATCCTGCATTTATTGCACTTGAAGAACAGTGAGGCGACTGTTTTTATTGTGATTTGGCGTTTTATAAATAAAACTGAACTGAACACCTTGAAATTTAGTGCACTTCTCTTGAAAATAAACACTAAATTGAAAATAAAATACAGGATATATAAATAAAATAAAATAAATAAATACATTATAAATTAAACACAAATAATAGACATAATTCCATGAATTTTGCCAAGATCTCCAACACCACTGAAGCCCCAAACGATGCTTTAAGCAAACAAATGAAAAATTGAGTCCAACCAGCCTCATACATAACCTCCACATCTGCTTTAAAACCTCTGAGGAAGTTTTTTTCTTTATTTAATTTTCTTTTAAATTATATCTATTCTTTAGGTTAGATTGAAATGAAATGATGAAGAAATGTTTGCTGGGATTTGTTTTGGTGATTTGCAGTGCAAAATGCCTGAATGGCAAATTGATTGTAAAAGTTTATCTATTTTACATTTTCAAAACTTCAAAAGTTTTTATATTTTGCCAGGTGACTTTTTTTAAAGTATGAAAGCTGTCAAAACAATTTGAAACAATACAAGTCAATGTTTTTGTGAACGATGGTGCAATTGAGCGAGAGGGGCATGTTTATAGGGGGAATTAGATTCGCCCCAGAAGAAGGAAGAGAGACTCCCAGCGGCTGGGAACTTGCTGACAGCCGACAGTTCTAAGTGGCTCTATCTCTAACTAAGGGATAGTTCAGGGTGACCTGATCCACCCATAAGTAAAAGCTTGATCAAAAAGGAACGTTTTTAAGCCTAATCTTAAAAATAGAGCGTGTCAACAGTCTAGCTTCGTAGTAGAAGAATCTGGGTGTTGAAGTGGCCCACCATTCAAAAACGGGAAACATTTGGCACATCAAGAAACATTCTTGCAGTCAGTCGCTGGCTGATCGCACGCACGTCACCAATGGCTGCGTTTCCTCTATAGATACATTTTTACATACATTAAAAAGAAATCTCACCTAAGATATATGTACTGTATGAATGAATGTATTTTGTTTTTCTTCATTCATTGAAAGTCTAAATAGTTCCCACCCAGACTTTGGACTGAAATATGTGCTCTGACAGCACATTTGTGCTCAGACGAGGTGTGAGCTTGGTGTCTGACAGTGTTTTCACTGGAAGTTTCTTCTCATCTTTTCAGGAGTTTGCTGACTCTTTGGCTATCCCCTTTCTGGAGACGAGCGCCAAGAATGCCACCAATGTAGAGCAAGCGTTCATGACCATGGCAGCCGAGATCAAGAAGCGCATGGGTCCCGGGGCCACAGCCGGTGGCGACAAGCCCAACTTAAAAATCGAGAGCACCCCTGTCAGGCAGTCTGGAGGGGGCTGCTGTTAAAGGACCTACTCTCTCACCACATCAGCCATGTCTTCACTGAAATTTCAGTGTCTTCTCTTCTCTGTGTTCCCTCCCATCACCTGTACCACTCACTCCCCACCATTCCTTTAGAACACCATATAACCTACACCCCCCACCCTGACTGTCCCTCTGTCACCTGCTTGGACAGAGGAGTAAACTGCAAGAATGTTTATGTCAGATTGAATCTATAAGAGGGTTAATTCAGGCCTGTAGAGCCTCCAGACTACACAGAGATGAAGGCAACCAGTAAACAGACACTGAGTCAACTTTTATTTTCTGCCAAGAAGGCAGAATATGATGTGGCAGACGTTCGGTATTGATTTAGAGTGAAATGGAAGTGCAAGATTACATTTAGATACAAGTGAGGTTATCTCTACAAAAACACACTCATGCACATAGTAGTCAGGTGGCGTGGGTTGCAGAAATTTAAGCCTTTTGGCCAAACGCATTTCTCCTCGGGCCGTGTCCGTATTTGCTGATCTCAACCCAAACTTTGTTCCCTAGAATTCATTACATGCGCACAGTCACACAGCTACACACTGTAGATGACCTGCACTCAGTAGGATATGTTCCTGAATAGTTGCAGTCTGCTAACAGTGACTCATCATTGCTACTTCCTGAAGAGGGTCCAGGGAAAGCCCAATCAGGGAGCCTCCTCTCTCCCATCTGTCTCCTTCCTCTACTGATTCACTTTTTTATAGTGTGTTTAGACAAAAAGCAAGGTGAATGTTTTTATTATTTAACTCATGTTTGAGGAGTCTGCATTCTTTAGCCTCAGCTAGCCAATATACTAACCATGCAGACATATGCTGTGAGCCAGCAAGAAACAAACCCATTGACTGTGTCTAAGGGAATCTCTTTCTGTGCATCGTCTCTGCTGTTTTGCTCATGTCTGTATGTTTTGAAGCAGTTAACACCCCCCCCCCCGCGCCCAACTCAAGCATTCATGTCTAACTCTGCTCGTGCTCATGTATCTGTCATGTTTAATGTACAGTCACATTGTCTTTTGTGTCTGAACACACTTTGTTTTCACTCTTCTTCAAACAAACTGGGTCTCTCTGCTAAGGCATTTATGGTGCTGCGCTCAGTTGTATCCATGTAAAGAGATGGGAAGTAGCTGTGTGAAAGATGGGAAAAGGAGCACTTGCTTTCAGTCTCTTTATAGTGGCCAGTTGTGTAAAAATGCAAGTAAGCAAACTGGTTTGATGCAGCCCCACATTCCACTATAAGAAAGCAGGTTTCAGCTGCACTGTCATACTTTAATTTGGAGCACGCTGAAACTTTGTTGGTATTTGTGTCACCAGTCTGATTTTTTTTTTTGGGTCAAAAATTCTGCTATCAATTAATCCACCTATATTTTTATTCATCTGTACATCTACATACATACAGTATATGATTATTGTCATGGAGATGGAGCTTCTTTGTTGGATAAACTGTGAGACCATTTCTAAATTATCCCAAGCATCTTTTTCCATGCTATGGTCTGTTAAAAAGGTTTTTATATTGGACAGTAGACATGCTGATTTGCCTTAGGTCATGAAAATATTTCTGAGACATTGCATGTAGATAGTGAGACATGACAAAGCTGGAGGTGAAGGCATTTACTCAGACTTACCCACGTTTCACCCAAAGGCTACAAAACCTCGAGTCCCAGGAACTTTTTTCATTGCAGTCTGAAGTCCTGGGACAGTTAGTCCACTGAAATATGTAAAGGACTGGAACGCAATAAAGATGAGCAGCCATTTTATATTGTGTTGCTTCCTGTTCTCTGCTCTCTGTCTGTCTGACTGTCCAGGCTGAGTACAGTACACAGAGCAGAGAGGCCACGGTGGACAGGATGAATTTGCTCTTTGGTGGCATTAAAGTGCCTTCCCATTGGGTCGTGTGGAAGGGTCGTCACACTTCTTTGTGTTTTAGAATGTAACCACTGTGAAACTGAGAATATTATTTAATTTCTCTGCATAACTGCTTTGTTTTGGCTAACACCGCTCCTCAGCTCGCTTTACCGCCGCTGCTTCTCTCTTGCTCAATTAACCGTTTACGAAGAGTAAAAATTTCTGCCCGACAGCAATTTAAGAGCTACAGAGGAGACTGAGGGCGAAATAACTCAGCTAGCTGAAATCGTGTGAGTACAAGACCAAAATGTTCAGCGCTGCAAGCACCACCTCAGAGTTCCTGAACTATCAGAAACTAGAAGTTTTTTAGGAGCTAAAATCATTTTCATTGGGACTAAATTTCAGCCCCTGCAGTGGAAACTCTAAAGGAGCTGAGTTCCTGAGGAAGGTTCTTGTGATAGAAACAGGGCTTTATTCTGACAAAAGGAAACCAGTGACAATATCCTGCAATGATCTTAAAATAAATTTTTTGTTAGTATTGTGGTTTTATTGTTTGGGTTTTTGTTTGTTTGTTTTTTGTTTGTTTATGTATTGTCTAATTGAGTTTTTTTTTGTACAGTTAGCTCTGTTAAGCGCAGATTTCAGGTCATTTCCTTCTTGCTTGTTGCAAGAAGCAAGTGGCGTGGGTGTGTCTGCTGGCTGAGGGAGTGGGGGAGTGTGTGTGTGTGGGGGGGTGTTTCAGACAAACTATTGTTCTTTTCCTGTGATGAACCACGTGTGTTTTGTTCCATCCCAGAATACGCCTGGTTCTTCAGCGGGTTCTTTAGTGCTGTTCTTTGTGTAATTTCCTTTATATTTGTGTGGGATTTTTAAAGCCTTGTAAGAAATATTGTCCAATCACATCCCTAGACAAGAATGTTTTCAGGTGCTCTGAACAGTGAATCGTAGTAATGTGGCTGCCAGTGCAAAAAAACAAAAAACAAACTATCCCCTTTAAAGCTGGCAGCAAGTGCATCTGTTTTTTATTTTCTGTTTGTTTGTTGCCTAAACTTTCAACTGGAACTTTTGTATATTTGACAACTGCGCAGACTACCTGAAGTTGTGAAATGTGGGAGAAAAGATTGTTTAATGGTAGTAAGCTGACTGAAGCAGATCAGTTAGAAAAACAAAAGATTTTCAGCAGAAATTCAGCTCCCAGAATAGTTTTCAGTGAGCTTTGATACCGGCACTGAGAGGAGCAAGCTGGAGTGAGCAGATTTGAAGAGCCGTTAGCCATTTTCCAATACTGTCAGCTGTTGGAGTAGTGATGCTGGAATTAGAAAGGTAGGAGTCTGTTTACATGCCTGGAGCCTGAAGCGCCTCTGTGCTTCTCTGAACTGTATTAGGTCCCGGTAGTATTTCCAGGGAAACTTGTAGGAATGTGAGCAACAGAGTATCCCACTGCCCTGACTGAGGGGCCTCCACACAACAGTGAAAATCAGCTTCTGTACATGAAACCTGATCAGTGTGAGCCACAGCATGTTACCCTGTGAGAACTGGAAAAAAAAAGTTAGATTTTAAAATATACTGTGCAGGAATAGCTCTCGCTGCCTTCTGTTATTTGGGACGCAGCTGTACGTACCAGCTGTGGTCACTGTTATCATGTGTCTTGTGTTTCTGTCTTGTTCTTGATCTTCTGACCAAATTTGAGCTCCCAACTATCCCCTCTTTCCAAATATGTCACAGAAACTAGATGAATTCCTCAAGATCAGCCCAGTCTCTGACCAGTTCCTGCTGTCACACAGGTGACGCTCACCCTAGCTTGGCTCACATTCCTGGTTCTCTCTTCAAGAAGAACCTGGCAACATTTTTGAGCTGAGGTGAAGTTATCACAAAGAGCATGAATATGCTGTCCATATGCCTGACTGACTCTCCAGTGAATCAGGTGTAACAGTAGCCTAACCTGAAGATGAGGTTTGTGTGGAGCCAAACTGGAAGCTCCAGTTTTCAAGTGTGGGATTTGAATTTGACATCAGGGGCGGGGAAGGCAGCGTGAAGTGTGTGGGGGGGGGGGCAGAGTGGGTGTCGTGGCGTAACATTTCAGAACTTTTGGGACACAATTTGACATCCTGGCATTACACCAGTCTCAATTAAGTAGATGCTGAACAAGCAATAATTTAAATCTTACACACACACGATGATGATGATGATGTGCTTTGATGATTAATTTCTTCTTTAAATGTTTTCTATCAGCCAGTCTTAATATTCTTTAATGTAGTCATTGAATACTATACTGTTGTCTAGGCCAAGGAAGTATGAGGGGACACTGGACAGGGTGTGGTTAAACACTTGCAGAGTGGGGATTTTGGTTCTGAATGTGATTCATGTGAAACACTTGACTTTATTTTAAATTGCCATTTTGATTTCTTTTGGGTGAATTTGTTTTTCTTTGTCATTTGCGCACTCATTCGTTGCTGTTCAGTGGCTTAATAAAGACGCAGTAGTTGGTGTTTGTTCATAAAAACAGGAGTTCAGCTGTCACCTGCTTCCTTTTTTTTTTCCATTTGACTTGTTCACTTTGGTGCTGTCCCTACTTAGGTTGGTGATGGCTGTTTGTGTACATCTTAAGTGCATGTGTGTGTATATATATATTTTTATATATTTTAATTCTTGTAGAGTCTTTACCTTACAGTATAAAGCACTTCGAGGCAAGTTTGGTGCTATAAATAAAACTGAATTGGAAAACACAAAACAAACAAAAAATATATACACACACATGCATGCACATACAGAGGGTCAAACCACCACCTCCTGGTTGATAGATCAATTCAGTTCAATTTCAATTCAGTTTTATTTATATAGCTCCAAATAACAAGATCAGTCGCCTCAAGACGCTTTATATTGTGAGGTAAAGACCCTACAATAATACAGAAAACTCAACAATCAGGCGACTCCCTATGAGCAAGCACTTGGTGGCAATGGGAAGGAAAAAGTTGCTTTTAACATGAAGAAACCTCCATCAGGACCAGGCTCAGGGAGGGGCAGCTATCTGCCGCGACAAGTTGGGGGTGAGGGGAGCGCGATAGGATGAAAGATATACTGTGGAAGAGAGCCAGGGAGGTCTTTGAGATAAGATGGGGCCTGATTATTCAAGACCTTGTATGTCAGGAGAAGGATTTTAAATTCTATTCTAGATTTAACAGGGAGCCAATGAAGAGAAGCCAATATGGGAGAAATCTGCTCTCTCTTTCTAGTCCCTGTCAGTACTCTAGCTGCAGCATTTTGGATCAGCTGAAGGCTTTTCAGGGAGCTTTTAGGACAGCCTGATAATAATGAATTACAATAGTCCAGCCTAGAAGTAATAAATTTACGATCTAGTTTTTCAGCATCACGCTGAGACAGGATGTTTCTAATTTTAGAAATATTCAATTCAGTTTTATTTATACAGGGCCTAATCACAACAGTCGTTTCAAGGCACTTTATTTATGTAAAAAAGCAGTCCTACATACAGTGGCTTGCAAAAGTATTCATACCCCTTGAACTTTTCCATATTTTGTCACATTACAACCACAAACATAAATATATTTCACTGAAATTTAATGTGACAGACCAACACAAAGTGGTATACAATTGTGAAGTGGAAAGAAAATTATACATGATTCAAAACATTTTTTACAAATAAAAAACTGAAAAGTGCAGTGTGTGCAAAAGTATTGATCCCCCTGAGTCAATACTTTGTGGAACCACCTTTTGCTGCAATTACAGCTGCAAGTCTTTTAGGGTTTGTCTCCACCAGGTTTGCACATCTAGTGACTGAAATTTTTGCCCATTCTTATTTGTAAAACAGCTCAAGCTCAGTCAGATTAGATTAGAGTGTTTGTGAACAGCAGTTTTCAGATCTTGCCACAAATTCTCGATCGGGTTTAGGTCTGGACTTTGACTGGGCCATTCTAACACATGAATATGTTTGGTTTGAAACCATTCCATTGTAGCCCTGGCTTTATGTTTAGGGTCGTTGTCCTGCTGGAATGTGAACCTCCGCCCCAGTCTCAAGTCTTTTGCAGACTCCAACAGGTTTTCTTCCAAGATTGCCCTGTATTTGGCTCCATCCATCTTCCCATCAACTCTGACCAACTTCCCTGTCCCTGCTGAAGAGAAGCAGCCCCAGAGCATGATGCTGCCACCATCATATTTGACAGTGGGGATGGTGTGTTCAGAGTGATGTGCAGTGTTAATTCTCTGCCACACATAGCGTTTTGCATTTTGGCCCAAAAGTTCAATTTTGGTCTCATCTGACCAAAGCACCTTGTTCCACATGTTTGCTTCTGGCAAACTGCAAACGGGACTTTTTATGGTTTTCTTTTAACAATGGCTTTCTTCTTGCCGCTCTTCCATAAAGACCACATTTGTGCAGTGCATGACTAATAGTTGACCTGTGGACAGATTCCCCCACCTGAGCTGTGGATCTCTGCATTTCGTCCAGAGTCACCATGGGCCTCTTGGCTGCATCTCTGATCAGTGCTCTCCGTGTTCGGCCTGTAAGTTTAGGTGGACGGCCTTGTCTTGGTAGGTTTAGTTGTGCCATTCTCTTTCCATTTCTGGATGATGGATTGAACAGAGCTCTGTGAGATGTTCAAAGCTTGGGAAATCTTTTTATAGCCTAAGCCTGCTTTAAACTTCTCCACAACCTTATTCCTGACCTGTCTGCTGTGTTCTTTGGACTTCGTGATGCTGTTTACTCCCCAATATTCTCTTAACCAACCTCTGAGGCCGTCTCAGAGCAGCTGTATTTGTACTGAGATTAGATTACACACAGGTGGACTCTTTTTAGTCATTAGCAGTCATCAGGCAACTTCTGAATGCAACTGGTTGCACTCAGAGAAAAGGGGGCTGAATACATTTGCACACCGCACTTTTCAGTTTTTTATTTGTAAAAAATGTTTTGAATCATGTATAATTTTCTTTCCACTTCACAATTGTATACCACTTTGTGTTGGTCTTTCACATTAAATTCCAGTGAAATATATTTATGTTTGTGGTTGTAATGTGACAAAATATGGAAAAGTTCAAGGGGTATGAATAACTTTGCAAGCCACTGTATGTAGCCTGTCTCCTCTCTCTCCGCTCACCCCCAACCGGTCTCTCTCTCAGCCTGGTTCTGTTGGAGGTTTCTTCCTGTTAAAGGGAGTTTTTCTTTCCCACTGTTGCCAAGTGCTGCTCATAGGGGGTCGTTTTGATAGTTGGGTTTTCTCTGTAAATATTGTAGGGTCTTTACCTTCCAATATAAAGTGCCTTGAGGTGATTGTTGTGATTTGGTGCAATATAAATTTAAAAAAAAGAAAGAAAGCAAGATTTCAGCTTATCCAGGTAACTTAAGGTTTAATTCTGGGTTTTTGGTATTAGAAACGTGGTTCACTACTTACCAGGGTATATATTACCATGGTAAAAAAAAATATCTGGGGTATCCTGGACTTGCTTTGAAGTACAGGGCCCAGGTTTTGCCCAGCTCAAGTTGCAATAGGTGTGAATGTGAGTGTGGATGTTGTCTGTCTCTCTGTGTTGGCCCTGCGACAGGCTGGGGACCTGTACAGGGTGTACCCTGCCTCTCGCCATATGTCAGCTGGGATAAGCGGAAGTGAATGGATGGATGGATGGAAGTTGCAATGTAGGCTACCATGTAGGTGTAGGCTTTAGCCTTTTATTTTAAAGATATTCCAGTATCCCTTATGTCCTCATAAATTATTTTATCTAAAAAAACAAAACACTTTTGTCATTTCTGGATGCCCAATTTCTTGCTGCTGTCCCACAGATGCTGGAAAATTTTGTTTTGTTTTGTTTTGTTTTGTTGCTTTTTTCCTCATCGTTGTCAGTCTGGGGCTGATGTCATGTGATCTTCGTACTTTACAAAATTAGAAGTCCCTTTTATCATGCATGCAAACAAATGATGGCCTGGTTGTCTTAGGAAATTTAAATAGAAGTGTTTAAAATGAAGATAACTACTATTACTACTACTACTATTATTATTACTATTATTATTATTATTGCTGTTTGCTGTTTTACAGTTTTCCAAAATAACATAAGCCACAAAATGCTCAGAATTACAATAAAAATAGATAAATACATTTGTAATGGAGGATGTTACTTTAAGATAGACAGACTTGCCTTCTGTGACAATGAATAAAGGATGATAAGGTGCTGACTCCTATGTCGACAATCTCAGCAGACTTGGCCAATAAGAACTTATGGCTCTATCTGAAATGAATTTACTTCCAGCCACATAGTTGTCATTCACTCATTTAATGAACAGGAAGTCTTATCCCAGGAATCCATAAGGTGAGTGTGGATAGTGTACAGTACAATGGTGTGTGATGTGTGGGATGATGTGGTTTCTGTCGAAAAAGTCCATAGAGGTCTTACATAATTACATGAACAGAATGAACTGAATATACACAAACAATACCAAACAACAATATGGAGGATATACACCCAATATTAGGAAGCGTCAACAAAGGATAACCTTACTACTTGGGACTGTGTATAGTACACTCATTACAGTTGGACCAGTATGAGATATTAGTGACGGTCCCTTAGTGGCTGCGTGGTAGAGGTTGCTTTGCCCTGGCCTTGTAACTCAAACTTTCACTCTACAGCAGTAGACCGCTAATAAACCCTCAAGTAGCTACAATACAGTGAATTATCAGCACTACAATGGCTTACAGTGGTGAACAGTGGCAACGTTCAACAAATGAGGTGTGTGCCGAGGGTTAAGCTAGAACACTTGAGGTTAATGTTAACAAAAAAGAACTGACAAGATAAGTAATCAGCACTTACAGTCTCATGGACACACACCACTAACCCAGCACAAGGAAGGAAAGAGAAAAAAGTTCATATGGTGAGTAAATATCTGATGATTGTCCCTGAGAGCAGCTCCATCCAAACTCTGCATCAAAACATCTACCTGATGAGGAGATGAACTTGGTTTCTGATTGGTGCAGAGAATGGGTCGACCCGCTGCTGATTGTATCTGACTGTATTTGAATAGTCCGAACTTTGTCGTCTGCTCCAGGGATGACTTTGATGACCTTTCCTACTGGTCATAGGGCACAAGGGAACTGCTGGTCCACAAGAAAAATGGTCCCAACAGTCAACTCATCTGTTTCCTGCTGTCATTTGTGTCTGGAGAGAAGACAGATAATTCCAAATGAAGTGGATCCAAAATTGATAGGAAAAGGCCTGGCATTGTCTCCATATATGCAGGCTCAAGAGGTTATCATGCTGGGTCAGCGTCTACCACATCTGAGGAGATGTAACCCAGAGGCTCGATGATGCCTTCCACCTCGCTGAGTATTGTATGTGAGCCCAAAATAATATGCAGAGCTGACTTGGAATGGCTCTCCTGTTCCCATTACTCACCCACGTGTGAAGCAAATGGAAGGTTGACACGGAAGTGGATCTGCTGGCTGGCCAACTGTAATGTCAGATCACTGTCAGGGCGAGAGTGTTGAAGGTCTCCTGAAATTCAGAGCAATAAAAACAGCTGCATGTGATGGAACAAATGAAGGGGGAGACCTTGCAAGTGGCAGTAAGTCCTTTGCAGTGCATCAACTGGATGTGAGTGTTTGGAGAGTTTGAGCTCGGTAGAATATTACAAAGTTTTCATTCTTTTGAAAGCCTGACTCTTAGTCTTGTCCATCCTAATTGGGAAAATCAAAAACATGTTTTATTTGTTATTATCTATCGTCCACCTGGTCCTTACTCAGAGTTTCTGTCTGATTTCTCAGACTTTTTATCTGATTTAGTGCTCAGTTCAGATAAAATAATTATAGTGGGTGATTTTAACATCCATGTAGATGCTGAGAATGACAGCCTCTTCCACAGCATGTCTTTCTCTCCCCTCAGCCCAACCGGTCGTGGCAGATGACTGCCCCTCCCTGAGCCTGGTTCTGCTGGAGGTTTCTTCCTGTTAAAAGGGAGTTTTTCCTTTCCACTGTCGCCAAGTGCTGCTCATAGGGGGTCGTTTTGACTGTTGGGTTTTCTCTGTATTATTGTAGGGTCTTTACCCACAACACAAAGCGCCTTGAGGCGACAGTTTGTTGTGATTTGGCGCTATATAAATAAAATTGAATTGAATTGAATTGAATTGAATAGCAGTAAATGCTTTGGGGACCCAGAACTGTTTCCGAGGGTCAGCAATGGAGGATATCAAGAAATAAACTCACCATCCCACCACCATTCTAACATCTTGCCAGATAGTTTGGAGTTCCAACTCTTCAATTGGTCCCTGAAGGCCCTGTTCCTGAGTGGCACTGTGAAGAGGGATCGTGTGCTCGGACCCATTGTCCAGGATAGCATATGTCCCTATCTTCCTTTTGCCATTATAGAAGTGCACCCTGATCATTTTCAGTAGCAATACAGCTACTCCCCCAGGTAGTGGCAGTCATGGGCTGAATGGCTTCCGCTGCTGGTCTCTCTAAGCTAGTAGATTGCGATGCATTAACCTCATGGAGTACCTCCAAGTGCACCTGATTGTGCTGCTGGCATCTAGTCTTCAGGTAACATTGCTAATTTGAATGATATCTTCCACATCTCCAACACCATTCACCTCTTTCAATCCAGGTCACCTTCTGCTCTTTACTGAATTTCTTGAAGTCGGCGCCCTGATTGCTGAATGTTATCACAGAAGAGGCAGAATTTCTTTGGCTTCACTTGTTTGGAGATGGGAGGCAGTGTCTGCTTAGGAGGTTCTGATTCCTTGGTAGGAGTACCGTAGCCCAATGAGACAGTGGTGGTCCCAGCCACCAATTTCTCCTTGGCTCTGGCACCCTTCCCATGATCCTCACACAGCTCTCAAGGTTACTGAAGATGATGGAAATACACATCGAGACTCTGCAAAATCTGGTAAGGCTTGGATGAGTGTCTAAAGAGGACCGATGAACCGCCTACACTGTGCCCAGATTGCGTGGCAGTTTGGACAGCAGTCTTGTTGCGTAGCGTGTGGCCTGCACTCCAGCTCTGCTCTCCCTTCTTTCCCGAGCTGCTCCAACATTCCAGCTAGAGCCCTCACCTTCAGGGGAAAAAGATGGGATCTCTGGCTGTCACCACTCTGAATGGGAGACTCAGTCAGTACATTGGTGATCTGCTGCAGAGTCAGTGTCCATCAGTTCCACAAAATAATCTCAGATTCTGATGATCAGACCAGAGGGCAGTTTGGCAAAGACTGTCCTCCTTTAAAAGAACGACCATGTAGGTTGTTTGTGTGGGCGTGTTTTTGTGACCAATACCTACATCTTAAAATTAAGTGACCTCTGGCAGTTGTACATGAAAGGGTGTGCGAACAATGTGTTTAGTTTTCTTCAGCACATTCCGAGGAAATACGTTAACTTTGACTTTGTTTTAGTAGCTCTGGATTGAAAGTGTGATTCTCTGTATTTTAGACAACAAATGTCAGTGAATTAGTTATAAATATAATTTTTTTTGCTTTATACCATTGGATACACTGATAACTATTAGTGGATTATTAGTGGAGTTATGAAATTGCATTGAATGGTTTTATAAATGATTTACTTTGCAGTTATTCTATGAGACACCTTATGACCATATCACAATCTCCAAAGTCGATCCTCTTCAAAAGCAAATCCAAAGTCTCTTATAAGAGCCATCTCTCTGTTTTATTTTGCTCTGATCTATTACATATTATACATCTATGACATATTATTCTGTTCCTTTCCCACCATTGTTATTCTGTTTATCCCTGGATATTTCTGCCCCCGCCTCCAGTTTCTCTGTGTGTTTTTGTGTGTCTGCCATCTGCCACAAACGATTGGCGGTGAGGGGAGAGAGAGACAGGATAAAAGACACACCGTGGAAGAGAACCAGAGATTAATAATAACTAATGACATGCAGAGTGGTGTATAAACACAGACAGTGAAAAAGAAACCCTCAGTGCATCATGGGAAGCTCCCATGACGCTTAGGCCTATTGCAGTGTAACCAAGGGATGGTTCAGGGTCACCCGATTCAGCCTTAAGCATAAGCTTTATCAAAAAAGAAACAGAAGAGAGGCCTGAAAGCTGAAGACAAACGCAAGAAATCAGTCCTACATATTTGTTTAATATGTGCATTGAAGGACATATTCTGGTCAAAAATGACTGATTCCTTACAGTGTTACTGGAGGCCAAGGTAATGCCATCCAGAGTAAGGATCTGGTTAGACACCATGTTTCTAAGATTTGTGGGGCCGAGTACAAGAACTTCAATTTTATCTGAATTTAGAAGCAAGAACCAGGAGGTCATCCAGGTCTTTATGTCTTTAAGACATTCCGACCTAAGAGAAGTATGTATAATGTAAATCAGATGCTTCACTGAGGTCTAGCAGGACAAGCAAAGAAATGAGTCCACTATCAGAGGCCATAAGAAGACCATTTGTAACCTTCAATAATGAGGGTGGCTGTGACTCAGGAGGTAGAGCAGGTCATCTACTAATTGGAAGGTTGGTTTTTGGCTGCTCCAGTGTGCATGCCAAAGTATCCATGGGCAAGATGCTGAACCTCAAGTTGCTCCTGACACATTCAGGAGCACCTTCCTGTGATTGTGTTTGAGAATGTACACTTACAGTTGTGTTCAAAATAATAGCAGTGCATCTAAAAGCACGAGTAAAGCTCAGAATCCTTAAATTGTTTTTATTTCCAGGCATTGGGAACACCGCACATTATATTCTAAATCAAAACATGAAGAAAAATGCATAATTTTTCAAATTACTTAACAGGAAATGAAGAAAAATGAATGTTGGGCTGTTCGAATAAAATAGCAGTATCTGCATTTTTCTTTATAAACTCAAACATTCACTTTATGAACTGAAAAATCTTTAGGAATTAGCATTCCTGTGAATCACTAAACTAATATTTAGTTGTATAACCACTGTTTTTGACAACTGCTTTACAATTGCATGGAGTCAACCAACTTCTGGTACCTGTGAACAGGTATTCCAGCCCAGGATGATGTGACAACTTCCCACAATTCCTCTGCATTTCTTGGTTTTGCCTCAATAACAGCATTTTTGATGTCATCCCACAAGTTTTCTATTGGATTAAGGTCCGGGGATTGGGCTGACCACTCCATAACTTTAATTTTGTTGGTCTGGAACCAAGATGCTGCTCACTTACTGGTGTGTTTGGGGTCGTTGTCTATTTGAAACACCCATTTCAAAGGCATTTCCTCTTCAGCATAAGGCAGCATGACCTCTTCAAGGATTTTGATATATGCAAACTGATCCATGATCCCTGGTATGCAATAAATAGGCCCGACACCATAGTAAGAGAAACATTTGAATATCATGATGCTTGCACCACTATGCTTCACTGTCTTCAGAGCATACTGTGGCTTGAATTCAGTGGTTGGGGGTCCTCTGATAAACTGTCTGGGGCCCTTGGACCCAAAAAGAACAAACTTAATTTCATCAGTCTACAAAATGTTTCTACATTTCTCTACAGGTCAGTCGATGTGTTCTTTGGCAAACTGTAACCTCTTAGCACATGCCTTTTTTCCCCACAGTGGGACTTTATGGGGGCTTCTTGCCAACAGATTAGCTTCACACAGGTGTCTTCTAATTGTCACAGTACTCTCAGGTAACATCAGACTGTGTCTGATCACCCTGGAGCTGATGATTGGCTGAGTCTTTGCAATCCTGGCTGTTCTTCCATCCATTTGAATAGTAGTCTTCCATTTTCGTCCATTTCCCTCTGGCTGTGCTTTCCATTTTAGACCGTTGGAGATCATTTTAGCCGAGCAGCCTGTCGTTTTCTGCACTTCTTTATATGTTTTCTCCTTTTTAATCCAACATTTTAAAGAACGCTTTTCTTTTGAACAATGTCTGGAACAGCTCATTTTTCTCAGATTTTCAGTGAGAAATTCATGTACAACATGTCTTGGCTTCATCCTTAAATAAGGGCCAAGACTCCAGCAAGTCATATAATGAATCTGCTGATAGAAAGAAAAGGAAGTCTGTGACTGCAGGGGACACGAGAATAGATAAATCTGGCTAAATCCAAAGAGACTTAAAAAGTCAACAATATTTAAAAAAAAAACCAAAAACAAAAAAAGCCCTCCTGTCAGATTATTTCTTAATAACATTTATTTAAATAAATTACACAACAGTGGGGAATAAGTTTTATTTCTGCAGAAGTCTTTCTTAAAGTGCTGTAACGAAGTTTAAAGACATAATTTCTTCATTATTATGCTCTTCATGTGCCAACACAGTGCAGAGCAGCTACCTAAACCCTCAAATTGAAGTGCCTGACTCCGTGGTATAATTCACAAACGCACAGCTTAACACAGGTAACCCGTAAGCTGGAGAGGGAATGGCATCTCACTAATTTAGAAGATGGTCATTTAGCCTGGAAAAAGAGTTTGTTTCTCTATAAAAAAAAAGCCCTCCGTAAAGCTAGGACATCTCTTACTACTCATCATTAATTGAAGAAAATAAGAACAACCCCAGATTTGTTTTCAGCACTGTAGCCAGGCTGACAAAGAGTCAGAGCTCTGTAGAGCCGAGTATTCCTTTCACTTTAACTAGTAGTGACTTCATGGATTTCTTCAAAAATAAAATTTTAACTATTAGAGAAATTGGCTCGCTGTTAAATCTAGAATTGAATTTAAAATCCTTCTCCTCACATTTAAGGTCTTGGATAATCAGGCCGCATCTTATCCTAAAGACCTCATAGTCCCATATCCCCCCAATAGAGCTCTTCGCTGTCAGACTGCTGGCTTACTTGTGGTTCCTAGGATAGTTAAAAGTAGAATAGGAGGCAGAGCCTTCAGCTTTCAGGCCCCTTTTCTGTGGAACCAGCTCCCAGCTTGGATTCAGGAGACAGACGCCCTCTCTATTTTTAAGATTAAGCTTCAAACTTTCCATTTTGATAAAGCTTATAGTTAGGGCTGGATCAGGTGACCCTGAACCACCCCTTAGTTATGCTGCTATAGGCCTAGGCTGCTGGGGGGTTACCATGATGCACTGAGCATTTCCTTTTCATTCAGCTCTTTTACTCTGCATTTAATCATTAGTTATTATTAATCTTTGGCTCTCTTCCACAGTGTCTTTTGCCCTGACTCTCTCCCCTCAGCTCTCAGCAGATGACTGCTCCTCCCTGGTTCTGCCGGAGGTTTCTTCCTGTTAAAAATAAGTTTTTTTTAAATTTTCCACCGTCTCCAAGTGCTTACTAATAGGGGTCGTTTTGATTGTTGGTTTTGGACTGTAATTATTGTAGGGTCTTTGCCTTACAATATAAAGCACCTTGAGGTGATTTTGTTGGGATTTGGCGCTATATAAATAAAATTGAATTGAAAAAGCTAAAACTGCCAACATTCCCTCAGTCATTAGCTTTGCTAGCAAACCCACTCTCCTCTCAACATCACGAGATAGAAGAGTTGGTTTAATAGATTAATCATAAACTAACTCCACTGTTGACACTATGCAATATGATTGGTCACAGAGATTTAGTGTCAAGCTGGAGTAAAGACTGATAGCTAGATATAGACAGATATAAACTTTATTAATCCCTTGGGAGAGTTCCGTCAGGGACTGTGTGCTATAATAACAGGCTAATGCTCATGAGTTTGGTACCTTACACATGGGTCTGTACTTTTGTCCCCACTGCATTGTGCACTGTTCTGTTTCCTCTCGCAAAATTAGCTATTTTTGATTTTGCAACAATTTTAAAATGTTCCTGCATCCGCTGTGTTTACCAGTAAACACTGGCTGGTCTTGTAAGGTCCTTCACCTTGTTCAGGCTATGAAGGGTCTGTCGTACTCCCCTGAATTTTTCCCTTGTTGCTGGCAATTTGAGAAAAGTCTTCAGATTCCCTCCCAAAGCTGAAAATTTCATACTGTCCCCTTGTATTGTGATATTTTTAGTGTTACAAACTTTATTTTTAAAAGAAGTAGTTATATGTAAAATGATATTAAGTGATACTGATTATGTTTTTAATGATGCAAGCCTGTAATTTCACAGGTATTTAACATTTATCATTTACATTACTTAAATTTGTCAATATCTTAAGAAGAATATAGTATGTACATTTTTATTTTAATTATTTTCTGTAATTTACCAATTTTGGTAATATAAAATACCCCATCTGTGAAGGGAGCGTAATTATACCTTTTCACAGTTTACTAATACTTGCAGTATACTGTGACTAAAAGGTTGGTTTACTTGCGGTACTCATTAACCTCTGAACCCAGATGTATAATGTATTTGCCTCTGGTTGAGCTATTTCCAGGCCTGACTGATGTTAACAATGCTGAAGATGTTTCATTAATAAGTGTATCTACTAAAAACATGAAGTCCATCTGGTTTTTCAGGTTTTTCCTGGAGCCTGACAACATTCAGGAACTAAAAACCTTTTTTGGCACTCGTGTGGGTGCCACATCTAAACAAAACTGCAGCCCTAAAATGCTTTGATCAATAACGCTTGAAAAAGCAGCGCTATAGAAGTGCAGTTCATTTACCACCCCTTTAAAGATGTAACTATGTCATCCTATTACAAATACAGCGTTTTACAGATGAGCCAGATTATTAACACCCGCCTAATATACTCTTCCTCTTCTGAAGATAGCAAGACATTAGTAGCAGAAAATTAGAACTGCAGTGGATCAAATTTATTTCACCACGTTCTCAAACACCCTGTCACTATTTAGTGCTTTGTTCTACAGTTCAGATGTGTGTAAAGATGCAGCCTATGGAATACCTGGAAAAACTGAAGGTTTTGCGTGTTTGACATTTGTCAGCTGTTGGAAAGGTGATCTTCTGACTACAACGCTGTTGTTCTATTCTCTCTCTCTCACTTTCTTTCCCTCCTGATGGGGAAGCATGGGGCTGCCAGTGACCTTGAGTTATTTTTAGCACAGTGGGGCCACTGCATACTGGGAGAAAGAGGCACTCTGTGCAACACTATAATGTACATGCTGGCTGCACCCACAGTGGCAGAGGCCTGTGAATTTTCCTGCAGCTATGTGCAAGTATATGCAGCCTTGTTACTACAGTGCTGGAGTTATGAAGGTTCTTTAGTGATTATTACAGGTAGATAAGCAACGAGATAAAGCAGGTAGAATACTGTGAAAAAGTATATACCTTGTTGTTTTTTGTTGCATATTTTTCAAACATGTTTCAGATCATCAATCGAATTTTAATATGACAAAGATAATTCAAGTAAATACAAAATGTAGTTTTTAAACGATAATTTAATTTCTTAAGGGAAAAGGCTATCGAAATCTACCGGGCCCCATGTATTTGCCCTCTAAACCTAATAACTGGTTATGCCACCCTTGGCAGCAAGATTTCCAATTAAGCGTTTGCCATAACCGGCAATAAATATTTCCCGTCACTGTAGAGAAATTTCATTTCCTCCACTTACACCAGTGAACATCCAGGGAATGGATATTGAGATTGTGGACTCATAAATGGTAAATGGTAAATGGACTAGTTCTTATATAGCGCTTTTCTACTCAATCAGAGCACTCAAAGCGCTTATAAGTACCTGGGTGTTCACCTGACCAATAAACTGGACTGGACTGACATCGCAAATACCATCTACAGGAAAAGATAGAAAAGGCTGTATCTGCTTTGGAGACTTAAGTCTTCTAGGGTGCAGGGGGAGCTCCTGAAGACCTTCTATGACATCTTTTATGGTGTGGTCTGCTGGGGCTGCAGTATCTCCGGTAGGGACCGGAACAAAGTGAACCGGCTGAACAAGAAGGCCAGCTCTGGCCTGGAACACCCTCTTGACCCAGTGGAGCTAGTGAGCAACAGGACAACAGTTTCTAAGCTGTCATCCCTGTTAGAGAACACCTTCCACCCCATGCAGATCACTTTGACAACAATGAGCAGCTCCTTCAGTAACGGGCTGCTGCACCCGCAGTGTTTGAAGGAGACATTTTGCAGAACTTTCCTGACAGCTGCTGTCAGACTCTACGATGTGCAACAGCAATGAATGTACACACGCACACACTGGGGTCTGTATATACCTCAATGTGTAACACACTGTAATAAAATCTGTGATTTAACAGAATTTTTCATGTAAAATTTTACAGAATTTCCTGTTATTTTTAAATACACCAAATAACAACAAAATTACAAAAGACCAGTGAAGTAACATGTCTATGTTAATTGTGTTGTACATGACAAATAAAGGCATTCTATTCTATTCTAATGTAAAACAATGCAAAAAAAACAAAACAAAAAACTGTACCTGTAAATAAATGATTTTAAAAGACATTTTGTGGAATCTTTATTTTTTCCACAAAAGAAGACTGTTAAAATACGCTCACAGGTTTAACATAATTTCACAAATACACCATGTTTATTTAAAATTTAAAACTGTTAAATTCTAGTTCAATGCTTTATTTAAAATTTGATGTATTGAGTGTAAAATGACAAACAAGTTTCTGTAATTTGACACGGATTTGTTCATTAAATAACAGATGTGTAATTATGGAAGTTTTCACCACAGAAATGGTGGGAAGATTGTATATTTTTTTATGAGCATAAAATATCTGCAAGTATTAGTAAACTGTCAAAAGGTATAATTAGTCGTTTCACAGATGGGATATTTTATATTACCAAAATTGGTAAATTACAGAAAAGTAATGAAAATAGAAGTGTATATTCTATATTCTTCTTGAGGTATCCACAACTATAATTAATATGAACAATGAAGGTTAAATATTTGTGATATTATAGGCTTGCATCATTAAATATATAATCAGCATCACTTACTTTCATTTTACATATAATGACTTTAAAAAAAATAAAATAAAGTAACACTCTAAGTCTAAAAATATCAAAATATTTCTCTAATTATTTTTTGTAAGCTAAAATGATATTTAAGAAGTGAAAGGTTAAACCAGTAAACATTCTGCAACCAGCGATTAAACTATTAATCCAACTCTTCTATCTCATGATGTCGAGAGGAGAGTGGGTTTGCTAGCAAAGCTAATGACTGAGGTCATGTTGGCGGTTTTAGCTTTTTAGCTGCCTCTTTGGATTTGGACAGATTTATCTATTCATGTGTCCCCTGCAGTCACACAGACTTGCTTTTCTTTCTCTCAGCAGATTCATTATACAGTATGGGTTATTGGTGTCTAGGTGTCCTGTTTCTCTCCCCTCAGCCCACCCAGTCACAGCAGATGACTGCCCCTCCCTGAGCCTGGTTCTGCTGGAGGTTTCTTCCTGTTAAAAGGGAGTTTTTTCCTTCCCACTGTCACCAAGTGCTGCTCATAGGGGGTCGTTTTGACTGTTTGGTTTTCTCTGTATTATTGTAGGATCTTTACCCACAATACAAAGCGCCTTGAGGCGACTGTTTGTTGTGATTTGGCGCTATATAAATAAAATTGAATTGAATTGAAATGAATAGGGATATTGTGAAAAGGTGAGTCAGCACCAAAAGTATTTTAAGGCTGATCAGAAATGACACTGTCATAGCTGTGATATTTCTGTGAAAACCCTAAAAGGTTATCAAAAATGAGTGTTTTCAAATGTCTTCTTTACTGTCATCGTCAGCTTTCATCTTCTGTGTCACGAGGTGAAACTTTGCAGAGACCTTTACAGAGCCACATGAAAAGATGCAGTCCTGACTGTAGACTTTAAGTCCTTCCCTTGGTGTTCCTTCCATCTGCTCCTTTAGTGTTAATTATTCTGTAAAGCTCTTGTCTCTACGCCTGCCTGTTTCACATGATTGCTTCTCACTTCCTGTTTTATTTTGGTAGTCATTTCTGTCTCGTGTCTTGCATTTAGTTTTGCATCCTGTGTGTCATTGTCATGAACAGTTTCAGCTGTACCTTGTTTCACAGTTGTGTAAATGTTGCTTAATTCCCTTGTGTGTTTTTACAGCCTATTTCCACTTGTCTGCTCCCTGTTCTGTGAAAAAGTTTGGATTTTCCCATTTAGTTTTCCCTCTGTGGACTTGTTCTAATTAAAGGTTAATTTTCAGTTTAACGTGGTTTCCCTTAATAATATGAATTTCCCAACTCTTATCATAAATTGTGATTAGTTAATAAGGTAGGGCAATTACTTTTTCACACAGGGCCAGGCTTTTTTCACTTAATAAATGAAATTTTCATTGAAAACTGCCTTTTGTTTTTACTTGGGTTATCATTGTCAAATATTAAAATATGTTTAATGATCTGAAACATGTGTGACAAATGTGCAAAAAAAAAAAAAAATTCACTCAAAGATAAATGATGTAGGCCATCATGGGGTTAGCACTGCTATGCCAATACCAGAATTGATTTCTGATGGTCCACTCTTCAAATAGAGAACTATCCATACCTAACTACTGACAGCTAAGTGTCTGTTTTAGGTTTGACAACAGTGACAAGTGACTGTTCACAAACTAAAATGGCAGATTGTGGTTTAGTTTTGCGTTTCCCCTTTGGCGCTCTCCTATCACACCATATTGATCTGATTAGTTATCCTATGGTGCATTGATAGTTCATATTTTTGTACATGCCCTTTTTCAGTTTCTAAAATAAGTTCTGTGTAGCAAACACAACAAAATGAATTGAGCATATGAACTTGTCTGTAAAGTCTGCAATATTTTACTTTGTGTAACTAATCTCAGAGTTGGATTCTCTCTTGTTGTCCCTTCTTTTTAGCAGTGGTGTACGGTCAGATTTTACCAGCTACATCCTGGATGTGAGTCGCAGTCTAGCTGCTGGAATGATGACACTTGCTGGAAAAAAAAAAAGAAAAAAAAGATAACTAAAGACATGTTAATTTCAACACAGTTTATTTTACATATTCTCCATACACCTCATATTCCATGTGAAGCCTTGGCATGTACTATTGCAAGTTGCTTTCAACTCATCATGTTAACAGTCCTCTTCCTGTACTGGTTTAGCACACAGTCTTCAGTTAGCAGATCCTCAGTCAATCCACCAAATACTTTTCTCTGAGTTGTCTGGGCTTCAGTCAACGGGGCCCTGGAAGATGAGTTTGATGTGGCCCTGCTCCCCTGTCAACCAGGTACCACAGAAAGGGCAGGCAGCATGGAAGGCATGAGTGCCATGGGGTAATGGGATTTGGCTCCACCCCACCACGGTCTTTTCTGAGCAAACATGACCACAGGGGCAGAAAGCATGAGTTGGTGGCCCAGCATCCAGGTACAATCCACCCTCACACCCCAACCACAATGGCACATAGGGGCCTACTCTTCGACACATAGGGCACTCCCTCTCACCAGTGCTGGGAGGTGCTGTACCTCCGGGGCCAACGGGGCCCTTTTCTTTCCGGTAGCCCCAGTTGTGGTAGCCGTGTACGTGGCCACAGTTGACATAAACCCAGGGTTGCTTCTTGTCGACAATCTCACGCTGGGCCAGGCTGGGGAAGGCTAGCGTGTTGAAGCCCACAGGACACTGAGGCCGGGCGGCGTTCAGCTCCTGCCGAAGGGACTCCAGCTGTTTGAGAGTAGGAGTATGCCGCAATCCAGTGGGGGTCCTCCATAGCAAAGTAGCTCCACACAGATCAATCAGAGAACCGTCCTGCAGTGTGTTTGACTCATTTTCAACCTTAAGAGGACAACAGAAGAAGGGAAAGGAGACAGGAAGCCAGAAAATCATCATTATCAAAGAGAGGATGAATTGAATCAGTCACTGTCAACTTGTATATTTCTGGAATTCATGATTTGTTACACGTGAGTTTTCTTAAACTGTACACAACTCTGCAGGAGTACACTCCTGGTACACTCTAATGCAGTGGTTCTCAAATCCAGGCCTCGTGGCCCAGTGTCCTGCAGGTTTTAGATGTGTCCCTGATTCAACACACCTGAGTCAAGTATAGAAGTCATTAGCAGGACTCTGGAGAACTTGACTGCATACTGAGGAGGTAATTCAGCCACTTGATTCAGGTGTGTTGGATCAGGGACACATCTAAAACCTGCAGGACACTGGGCCACGAGGCCTGGAGTTGAGAACCACTGCTCTAATGGGACCTTTGATTCCTCTTCTATACCACCACATGATGGCACTGTGAGCAACCACTTTTGGTTCAGAGAGTTGACACATCAGATTTAGATTTCTTATCCCAAACGTACAGTACAAGAGGAACACACAGTAGTTTTGTTTCTATTTATGTCTTGACCAGTCAGCAAATTTCTGAACTTAGGCAGAAAAAACATTTATTTACACAAGAAGACGAAGAACACTCTGATGTATTCTCTGTTTGGGCATTGTCTTTCTCTTTATTGCATTTTTCCTTCAATGCATAAAAAGAAATACTTCTCGTAATATTTACTTTTACTATTTTCATGGTGCTTCTAAAGCTGGTGTTTGTGAGGAAAACTGAAGTCAACAGTCTCTGTTGCAGAAAGGCTTGGACTTCTTAACTTACCTTAACTTGTAAACATTTTGAGATGATATTGCATTAGTGCAGCATCCCCAAAATGAACTGAGAAATAGGCTCATTGTAGGTGGGTGGACAGCCAACAACTTGAATTTTTTCAACAATCAGAGCCACTATGGTAGTCCATCCTCGATCATAAATGGTCACAATATTCAATAGATACAGAACTGTTTCCTTTTTTAAAATCAGCTAAAGCTATAACAGGAAGTGATAATCTATAATACTGATATTAACGGCATCGATATACTGGTAAAAACTGTATGTTTATCAAAGATCAAGACAAGAACTGTCTGTACAAATCCACCCAATACTTTGACCACATACAAATAATGCCATCTAGATTTGAGTTTGGGCAAATTTGAGTCAATGTTACTATAATAACAGAGAAACAAACTCATCAAATTACCACCTTCTAACTGAGCTCTAAAAAACTGTGCTGTATGATTGACTACATTGACTTTTTTTTTTGGTCTTCTTGGCTGCGGGTGTTTATGTGGGGTTTTGATAATGACACAATTTTAATGAATATGGCAAAGTTTAATTGCAGCTCAGAAACACTACTTGTTAGAGAAAGCTAATTTAACTTTAAATGAACAGATCTCATCCAAAGATGGATCAGGAGCTACTGCATACTGCTGAAAAAGGACCAGATTCAACAGGCTGAGGGTTATCTTTCCCCCCTTTTGAAATACTGATAAAATATCACAGGATAGCCAGGTTCTTTAAATAGAGTTATTCTGACTTTGGAATGGTACACACTATCCAATCTGTCTGAAATACAGCTAATGGGCTAGGGCCCACTGCTGTGCTGAACCAGTCATTACAAGAAAGCCCTGCAGTTTCAAGTTCTTGGTTCAAGTGAAGCTCAGTAGCTTCAAAACTTTGAGCCATATGAAGCCAGCATGGGACTTATTTTCCCATCAGCCCCCTTCTTACCAGTTTTCCTCTCTGCTGGGCTGAGCGGGTCTCCCTCAGGGCAAAGACATTGCCGCAGACTGAGATTTCTCTCCAGACCCCAGGAGCTGGTTCAGACACAAACTCGCCCGCTGGGTGCATGACCAGCACGCCGTTGGTAGTCAGACCATCCATCAGGCCGTCTGATGTTCTCCATTTGGCAGCCCGCTCCTTTGAGAACCCCACATGGATACACACACAAAGAGCACGCAGACGTTAAGGTTAGGAGCGGTGCAGAGAGATGATAGCGGAGGCTGAAAACCCTCTTTTATCTAATCATTTTAAAATAATATTTAATAATGTGTTATGCAACAGTGGGGGATAAATTTCATTACAGTAGAAGTCTTTCTGAAAGTGCTGTAACTATGTTTAAGGAAATAATCCCCCCTGTTATTTTCAATACCATGCGCCAACACAGTGCAGAGCAGCTACCTAAACTCTTCTCCCATAGAGGTCGATTATCTCGTTAACAGATTCACATCCTCACTGGGTATGACTCTGCATACTGAAAATGAAAGCCTCAAACCAGAAGTGCTTGACTCCTTCACAAACACACAGCTTAAAGCAGATAACCTGTAAGCTGGGGATAAAAATGACATCTCACTAATGTAGAAGATCTCCATTTAGCCTGGAGAAAGAGTTTGTTGGTCTATAAAAAAAAGCCCTCCATCAAGCTTCCACATCTTACTATTTATCACTGATTGAAGAAAATAAGAACCCCAGGTTTGTTTTCAGCACCGTAGCCAGGCTGACAAAGAGTTAAAGCTGTGTTGAGCCGAGTAACCTCAACTAGTAATGACTTCATGAATTTCTTCACAAATAATGTTTTAACCATTAGAGGAAAAAAATATTCAGAAAGCATCTTACAGCTACTTTCAATACTACTGATATTTATTTAGACTCTTTCTCTCTGACTGACCTTCAGTAGTTACTTCTTCCAAGCCATCAACATGTCTATTAGACCCCATTCCTACAAGACTACTCAAAGAAGTCCTACCATTAATTAATGCTTTGATCTTGAATATGATCAATCTATCTCTATTAATGGGCTATGTACCACAGGCCTTACATAAACCATTACATAAAAAGAACCCTCCCTCAGTTGTGCTGCTATAGGCCGAGGCTGCTGGGGGGTTCCCATGATGAGTGTTTCTTCTTCATTCACCTCTTTTTACTCTTTCTCTGTTTTTAAACCACTCTGCATTTAATCATTAGTTATTGTTAATCTCTGGCTCTCTTCCACAGCATGTCTTTTGTCCTGTCTCTCCCTCCCTCAGCCCAACCAGATGACTGCCCCTCCCTGAGCCGGGTTCTGCTGGAGGTTTCTTCCTGTTAAAAGGGAGTTTTTTCCTTCCCACTGTCATCAAGTGCTTACACCAAGTACTTAAGTAGAAGTACTTTCCTTATCAAGAAAGCTGGCTATTGTGAGTGCTTGTTTTAGGCTTTCAGTTTTCACTTATTTCACATTGTTGTGGTAGACTCTGAATTGAAGTGAAGTTTGTGTGTGTCTCTCTGTGTTGTGGCTCTTTGCCTGTTTCTCTTTCTTTCTCTCTGCCTCAGTCTGTCATTTTCTTTTAACTGTAACCTTTATAACTAAATTTAAATTTTATAATATTTTATGCAATATATATATATATATATATATAGTGTATACTATGTATTAGGTGTCTTTCATTACCCTAGAAATCAAAACATGGCATTATTTCTCAAACACTGAGGAGCCAGCAATGACTTGAATGACTATGAAGGCTTGAATTTACCTCACAAACCTGTAGTACACGCCTCTAAAACTATCCTTAAGAAATTAAAGCTAAAATGAAATTAGC
This sequence comes from Archocentrus centrarchus, assembly GCF_007364275.1. Classification (NCBI taxonomy): domain Eukaryota; kingdom Metazoa; phylum Chordata; class Actinopteri; order Cichliformes; family Cichlidae; genus Archocentrus; species Archocentrus centrarchus. The sequence continues at coordinate 939,142 of NW_022060254.1, forward strand.
ATCAGGCTGGTCCAGATAAACTGAAGCTTTTTCCTGAATTTCTCTGTACACAGACAACACTTTTTGTATTGCTTTTTACATTTCACACGTTCTCGTCTTCTCTTAGATGCTGTAAGAAAATAGCATCTGGGCCAACCTGAAGTGGAAGCTTAGAGGCTGGTATGGGGGAAGCAGCAAAAGGACTTGACAACGAACAGCACTGATGCCTTTGCAGGGTTTGAGTCGTGATGTACAGTTTCTAAAGTCTTATGAGCAGCTGCTGGGAACAGCTGCTGATGCTACAGGGGGTTCAATGAGTTACCTTTTCCAGCCTGCTCTATAATTTTATTACGCTTTTTTGTTCAGTAAACACATGATCAGTACAACTTTTTGGGTGTTATTTTTAAGTCAGATAGTATTTGTTTATAATTTATTTGTTGGTAATTTAGAACTGATGTGACTGAATTTGACGTTCAGCTTTAACTCAAGTGGTTTACCAGAAGAACTGCAATCAATCGTTAAATGAATGACAGAATGAGAAATGATTTATTCCATATTTGGGAAATTCTTTAAATAAAAAAGGCGAAATGCACTGGCGAGGTCAGCAAAATAAAAAGATCTGGAGGACCACAGAATATAACTGCAGAGTTCTTTCAGCTTTAGCTAAGCCGAGAATGCTCTTAAAAAGGTAGGTATGGTCATGATTGTAAATATAGAGGGTCTACAATATGGTGCAAGCAGGTGGTTACCCTCAAAAACAGGATGGCAAAATTAAACTTTGCCCAGAAACATTTGAAAGAGCCTGGAAAAAAACTTCCTGGTGAAGACAATGTGACAGCACGGGCATGTTCAGCTGCCAGCTGAACAAGGTCACTAGTTTATTGATTATGTTACTGCTGACTGAAGTAGCAGGATGACTTCTTAAATGTACAGGGCTATACTCTGCTCTGGGTTTGCCAAATGCTGCAGGAGTGTACAGTACCTCCCACTGCAACTGGATAACCCAAAGTGGACTGCAAAAGCAACCCAAGGGTTTCTCAAGGCACAGAAATGGGATATTCTTCAAAGGTTAAGTCAGTCACCTGACCTAAACCCAGTAGACCATGCTTTTAAGTTATTGAAGACAAAACTGGGATTTCTTTGTAGTTACTTAGAGTAGTTGGAAGTAATAGGTAGGAAATTATAGGTAATTAAACCATTACTTAAATAGTTTTTACTTAATCCAGGTGTTTTAGCCAATTTTCAGGTTAAATAGGTTATGTGATCATTTGCAGTCTCAGTCAGGATTTAGAGTTAATCATAGCGCAGAGACAGCACTGGTGAAGGTTACTAATGATCTTGTGGCATCAGACAGTGGACTTGTCTCTGTGCGTATCAGAGACTAGAATACAGCATTGGTACTAAAGAAAAATGTGCTGTGTAGATTTGAATTTGTAAACAAGGAATCTTTCTGATATACCAAAGTTAATCATGGTGTTCCAGGGTTCTGTGCTGTGACCGATATTTTTCACATTATGCTATATATAAATATAGCATAATGACAGCAAATGTTAACCCAAGAAGGCACTTCGTTCACTTCATTCTCAGAGTGCAGGCTTGCTTATTGTTCTTAAAGTTCCAAAATTAAAAACTTTACTCTTTCATAAAGCTTATAGTTAGGGCATTTAACACTAGACCTCCCATAGGCGGTCATTCTGACCACCATACATTATTTTCTTAAATTTATAATAAATCAATATCGTATATATATATATATATATATATATATATATATATATATATATATATATATATATATATACACACATTTAATTTATAATCAATAAAAACATTGAAGAATACATGGATCTGTAATGTTAAGCTGCAAAATTTCCCATTCCCCATATCATGACATATAAATGCTGCTGCCCTGCATCATTACCTGCTGTTTTTAACCCCAGCATCCACCTGTAGACTCCAGGGGATATTTACTGTGCTCATTCAATTCAATTCAGTTTTATTTATATAGCGCCAAATCACAACAAACAGTTGCCTCAAGGCGCTTTGTATTGTGGGTAAAGATCCTACAACAATACAGAGAAAACCCAACAGTCAAAACGACCCCCTATGAGCACTTGGTGACAGTGGGAAGGAAAAACTCCCTTTTAACAGGAAGAAACCTCCAGCAGAACCAGGCTCAGGGAGGGGCAGTCATCTGCTGAGACTGGTTGGGGCTGAGGGGAGAGAAAAAAGACACGCTGTGGAAGAGAGCCAGAGATTAATAACAATTAATGATTAAATGCAGAGTGGAGTATAAACAAAGTAAATAAGGTGAATGAAAAGAAACAGTGCATTATGGGAACCCCGCAGCAGCCTAGGCCTATTGCAGCATAACTAAAGGTGGTTTAGGGTCACCTGATCCAGCCCTAACTATAAGCTTGATCATAAAGGAAAGTTTTAAGCCTAATCTTAAAAATAGAGAGGGTGTCTGTCTCCTGAATCCAAGCTGGGAGCTGGTTCCACAGAAGAGGCGCCTGAAAGCTGAAGGCTCTGCCTCCCATTCTACTCTTAAGTATCCGAGGAACCACAAGTAAGCCAGCAGTCTGAGAGTGAAGTGCTCTGTTGGGGTGATATGGGACTATAAGGTCTTTGAGATAAGATGGAGCCTGATTATTCAAGACCTTGTATGTGAGGAGAAGAATTTTAAATTCATCTCATCACTCCCCAATTTTATATGCAAGCATTTGTAGGGAGTGATGGACTCGGCTCTAAGACACCAAACACAGCACGAAATATGAGGCTCACTTAGATCATACATGTTCTAATATGTGGTATGTTTACTGACGAGTTACGGAACCCATAGCTTTAGAAGATAACACATGACCAGACTTCTTTCATAACATGCATGAGTAACAACCAACACGTTCCTTACACACACACACACACACACACACACACACACACACACACACACACACACACACACACACTCCTCTGTGTTACCTGCAGCCAGATCACAAGCATTGAGATGCATTATTACAGCTATGATGTCAAGCATACTATGGTTGCCATGGTTACCAGTCATGCCTAGCATCCACTCACCCCCAGGAAGATGTTCTTGGAAGAGTCAAAGCCAGCGGCATAGATGCGTGCCGTGTAGGGAGCACTGCGCTCACACATGATGCGGCAGGCGTACCGTGAGATGGTGCTCTGAACTGACTGGCCTCCGCCCTCCCCCACTGCACCCCCACCTTGACCACTGCTGCTGCCTGCTGTGTCCGTCACCACAAAGTCAATCATGCTCTCTGTAGACCGGCCAATCTGAGAGAACCAAGAGAGAGGGATCACTATCACCATCACACAGACAGTCCAGTGCATGCAGGAATCTCCCTGTGCTTGTGTTAGGGATGAACGGGATGGTGTGTATATAAGCATTTGTTGAGTCTGTGAGCCAAGTGTCCACACAACCCGAATTGTGGTTTCTCTCTAATATTGTATTGATCTTACTATGTAGAGGGGGAAAATGTCTGACAATCTGACCATATAAAACTGAATTAATAAATTTTTTTCTCAGATATTCGCATACTTGTAGATGTGGAAAGTGTAACACCAGATTAGGATTATTTCCAACTAACAAAATGCTTTTGAGCTTGGCTTGTGTTTATTTTAATCATAAAAGGAACAATCTACCTTGTGAAAAAATCAGTAGAGTGAAACATTTTGTTGCCAAAAGTATTCACTCATCAGCCAAATCACTGTATTCAGGTGTTCCAGCCCTTTCCGTGGCCACAGGTGTATAAACCAAGCACCCAGGCATGCAGACTGCTTCTACAAACATTAATGAACGAATGGGTCGCTCTCAGGAGCTCAGAGAATTCCAGCGTAATACCGTGATTGGATGATACCTGTGCAACAAGTCCAGTCGTGAAATTTCCTCACGACTAACAGTCAACTGTTAGTCAAAGTGGAAGGGATGGATCTGAAATGACAGCAGCTCAGCCATGAAGTGGTAGGCCACATAAAATCACAGAGTGGGGTCAGAGGATGCTGAGGATCATAGTGCACAGAGGTCACCAACTTTCTGCAGTCAGTCTCTACAGACCTCCAAACTTCAAGTGGCCTTCAGATTAGCTCAAGAACAGTGTGTAGAGAGCTTCATGGAATGGGTTTCCATGGTGAAGCAGCTGCATCCAAGCCTTACGTCATCAAGCACAATGCAAAGTGTCAGATGCAGTGGTGTGAAGCACGTTACCACTGAACTCCAGAGCAGTGGAGACGTGTTTTGTGGAGTTAGAACAATCCAATGGATGAGTCTGGGTTTGGCGGTTGCCAGGAGAGCAGTACTTGTCTGACTGCACTGTGCTAAGTATAAAGCATAAGTGTAAAATTTGATGGTGGGGTTGTTTTCAGGAGTCGAGCTCAGCCTCTTAGTTCCAGGGAAAGGAACTCTTAATGCTTCAGCATACCAAGACATTTTAGATAATTTGATGCTCCCAACTTTGTGGGAACAGTTTGTGGATTGCCCCTTCCTGTTCCAACATGACTGCACAAGAACCAGTGCACAAAGCAGCTCCATAAAGACATGGATGAGCCAGTTTGGCGTGGAAGAACTTGACTGGCCTGCACAGACAACATCTCTGGGATGAATCAGAGCGGAGACTGTGAGGCGGACTTTGTCATCCAACATCAGTGTGTGACCTCACAAATTTGCTTCTGGAAGGATGGCCAAAAATCCCCATGAAACACTCCTAAACCTGTGGAAAGCCTTCCCAGAAGAGTTAAAACTGTTATAGCTGCAAAGGGTGGGCCAACATCAAACTAAACCCTATGGATTAAGAACAGGACGCTCACAATTCGTATGCATGTGAAGGCAAATGAGTGAATACTTTTGGCAATATATTGTATATTTTTAATTGCCACTGGAACTAGGCTGTACCAAACACAAGGTTCCTGTAAAACCTGCAGAATTTGTGTAGTATTTAGAGGAGCACAAGCTAAATTCCACTCACCTTCCATGTAATAAGGTACAGGGTAAACTGTCAGAGGCAGGTTTCTAATATAATGAACAGACCAAACTCCTGGCGTAAAAAAACAAAACAAAAAAAAGAGCTTTGTAAAGTGAGCTGGCCCCTAAACAGAGAACCATGGATTGAATAGAGTTGAGCCCTGGTGTCTGTGTGCTGCCTTTGTGTGGCTCTCCTTCATGCTGAGAGAAGGTGGATGGAAAATAAGTGCATGCTGCTGAGGGCAGACAGGTCTGACTCATCTTCTTTTGTATATTTTCCTCCTCAGACTTTCTTCCTTCTGGCTGTTAATGCTCTGTTTGCTGCACGTTCTTGTGATGTTCACACTAACAAATACATATCTGTCAGTTTCAAACTAGCTTTGTTTCTATGGGTCATGCTCTCTAACTGCAGAGATTCAGGAAAATAAGGAGTTGCACAAAAGTCAAAACAGTGTGTAAATGTAGAGTGCAGACTCAAAAAACAAACTTTGTCTGTGCTACGCTAGCGTGACGCTGACTGTAGCTCCATGTTTAGCGTGGAAGTAGGGCATAGAGATAGGGCAGTGTGTGTTATCAATCTAAAATATTGATAAAATAAGAACGATTATTTGTATAACTATATAAATAAAATAATTAGGTTAAAATAGGAGAATGAACATTGGAGCTGGGTTGAAGGCTTGTAACCATTATTAAATCATGTGACTTCACCTGTGATTTTTTTTTCATTTTCATTACTTAGTCTGAAAGGTGCAAGTTTCAATGAATACCATCAAATTCCAGCTTTTTAGTGTCACCACTTTACTGTTTTCCTTTCCACGCTTTCCTTGAGCTCAAGGAAGTCGAATAACTGGAAAAAAGCGATCGTTATCTTCCCGATCACCGATTTCACCCAAACCAGTGTTCAGTGGTGTGGTTCTTGCGTCTGTTTGTGGTATATTGTCACCATGTTTTACATGATCTTCTTTTACCTGCCAATGTCTTGCTTCTACAACAGATGACACCGCTAAAAATGCTGAGTGGGTAAGCACACAGGCAGGTTTGTGAGTGTGTTTGCAGACACTGACCTGAAACATGTCTGTGTTGGTGTCATGGGTGTACTCCACAATTACAGAGTGGCTCCGTGACAGTGTGTAGGAGATGCTGTGCTGGCTTTTGTTGCTGAGTGCCTGTCAATGGAAAACATATAAATTATACCACATCACATGGCAAGTAGAGCAAGTCTGGCCTCCAGGAAAATCTACTTGGGGAGCATTTCCTGTTTTAAAGAAACAATACCTATATTTTTATTGACATATATTTATTGACATTTTTATTAGCTGACTTATTAATTACAAGGAAGGGAGAGCATCTATTCTTAAGGTACAATGTGACAATACCACAGCAATATTAAAGGTATTTTAGTATAAATTTCGGTATATTTTTAATTCAACCATTAAAAAACATTTTAAAAGTGTATTTCATTAACTGCATTAACTGCAAATTATTTGGATTGCAAGTAAATTATCCTTTACAGTTTAATTGGTTTTGATCACAGACTTGGAAATTTTGTCTAACGGGTTAAATACCGAAGGCTGAGAGAAGAGATTCTATTGGCTGGTTTGTCCTCAGTCACAGTATGGCTTCACCCCCAACTGTCTTGCTCCCACTAAACAAACTAAGGCAAAAAATAAAATAGCCTTTACTCTGTCTTCCTGGAAGGCTTTTCAGTATCCTACATGCGGGAGATTTTTGTGTGATCGTGTGTTTTACGTGTGTGTCTTTAAATGTACTAATAAATGAGTGAATGAGTATGACTGTAAGCCTTTAGAGGAGCGTGTGGTTGAAGAAAGCCGCTCTCACCATTCTCAGAATTGAGCCTTGCCTGTGCTTTGACGTAACAGTCCCTGCTGCAGAAAACAGATGTTCTGATGGTGTAGATGTTAATAATTAATGTTAATAAGAATTCAGTGTCCAGCCAAACACTACTGGGTCCGTGGCTCAGAGTGTTACTGGCCCATGCATATTTTTTACTGGCTTTGAGGTCAAGTTCATTAGTATTTTTTCTGTTTTCACATACCTACATGTGGGCCCTGTGTGTTCAGGTCATGGATTTGATTATTTATAGTAAATTTTCATTTGTTTACCTTACATCTGGGGAGCTTTGGATAAACCATGATATTATTATTGCTTCAAAATTCAGATAGACTGAAGTTATTGTGCTCAGCCCCACAGACCTTATAAACACAATGTCTAACCAGACACTTATTGTGGATGGTTTTCAGGCCCCTCTCTAGTTTTAAGATTAGGCTTAAAACTTTCCTTTATGATCAAGCTTATAGTTAGGGCTGGATCAGGTGACCCTGAACCATCCCTTAGTTATGCTGCTATAGGCCTAGGCTGCTGGGGGGTTCCTGTGATGCACTGAGTGTTTTCTTTTCATTCACCTTATTTACTTTGTTTATACTCCACTCTGCATTTAATCATTAATTGTTATTAATCTCTGGCTCTCTTCCACAGCATGTCTTTTGTCCTGTCTCTCTCCCCTCAGCCCCAACTGGTCGTGGCAGATGACTGCCCCTCCCTGAGCCTGGTTCTGCTGGAGGTTTCTTCCTGTTAAAAGGGAGTTTTTCCTTCCCACTGTCACCAAGTGCTGCTCATAGGGGGTCGTTTTGACTGTTGGGTTTTCTCTATAATTATTTTAGGGTCTTCACCTTACGATATAAAGTACTTTGAGGTGACTGTTTGTTGTAATATAGTATTTTCATGTTTACTGGTTGTAAAAAAACAAAAACAACAGATTTTATAATAAAAAGTTAAAGCAAAAAATAAGCTCTCTTGTCCCCTTAATTTTATTTTTGTGATATAGTAGTCAAGCACATGTAAAGCACCAGGATATATAGTTCTGAGTCTGTGTTGATGTCATAGTTTGCATGAGCAGAGCATGACTGTGGCTTATTGCTCATTCAGAACTCAATTCTGCCTCATCATTAAAACTCCCTGTCTACTATTGTGTAGGTCCCTATTATACAACCAAAACTGTTCTGACCCAGTGCACTCCATGTCAGGTACCAAGACATTGGCAGCAGATCCTGTGAGTCCTGAAAGTTACAGGCTCAATAAATCAGACTTTCATTTGCAGCACATCCCAAATGCTCAATTTGTTGTTCACTGGTTGTTTGTTGTACCTACTGTGATTAGAAGGTACTAACTATTGCTTACCAGGACCACCCTACAAGACCTGCTAGTTTAAAGATGTTCTTACCCCACCATGTAGATATCATAATTTGGCCTTTGTTAAAGTCATTGCTCACTTGCTCCCTAATATAGCCCAATTTAAAGCATTTTAGGCTTTGATTTTTTTATGAAAATGCTCACAGAACCTTTTGATTATACCTTGTAGACAAGACTTGACTGAGAAAATACATAAGGGTTATTATGAAGTTGCATACCATTCTGCTGGAGCCACTCTCCCAGTTTGGGGGTCACTGCCCCGAGTGTTCCAATTACTGTTACCACTGTTACCTTCACCTCACACATCCTCTCTACAGCTCTTTTCTCACTCCTTGGTATTTATCGAGCTTCTTGTGTTCCTTCTTCCTGATGCTGCCATCACTTGGTATTGCAACGTCTATCACTACGGCCTTCCTGCGCTGCTTGTCCACTACTATATCCGGTCGGTTAGCCATCACCAGTTTGTCTGTCTGTATCTGGAAGTCCCACAGGATCTTAGCTCATTCTCAACCACGCTTGGGGGCATATCAATTTTGACCTTGGGGCTTCCAGGCCATGCTTGGCACAGATGTTCCTGTATACTATGTCAGTCACTTGGTTGTGGCATTCCATGTATGCCCTACCTGCTAGCATCTTGCACCCTGCTGTTACGTGCTGGATACAAGCGGTCCAGAGGCCTGTCCTTCTATGATGGTTCCTGTTCTTCTTCCTCTTCTTTCTCAGGTTTCTGCTGCCTGAGGTACTCACTAAGCACATGATCGTTTGTGGCCATCTTCCTGATGTACTCATGGATCTTTGTTGTTTCATCAAGGCTTGTGGTTCTGATAATCACTTGGCCTCCTTCCTGCCACTTAGCGTACAGTCTCAGGGTGCTGGATCTGGGGTAAAACCATCCATGGATGATAAGGAGGTTTCTTGACTTGATGTCAGTGGCTTCTTTCGCCAGCTTATTATCCCAGCAAGGGATCTGACAACTGACAGGGCATAGGTGCTGAATGTCTGGATCTTGTTCTTCCCAGTTCGATAAATACAAAGGGCTGAAAGAAGAACTAGAGAGCATGTGAAAGGAGAAGGTAACAGTGGTCCCCATGGTAAATGGGGCAGTGACTCCCAACTGGGATAGTGGCTCCAGCAGATTCCAGGAACGACATCAGAGATCTCTGTCCAGAAGAGCGCAGTCCTAGGAACAGCTAAGATACTGCGCAGGACCCTCAAGCTCCCAGGCCTCTGTTAGAGGACCCGTGCTTGGAGGACAAAGACTGCCTGCAGGGTGAGTTTGGAATTTTTAGATACATGCACAACATTTATACTGCGAAGTTATTAATTTTCAAACCAAGTGTAAAATTAATATCTTTATAATTTTTAAAATAATGTTTTGATGTAACATCACCTTTTGCTAAGATCTCTGTCATTTTAGTGCTTTAGGAAGTAAGAGGAAAACAAAAGACGTCTTTAAAACTATAACACACTGACTTCTTACCTTTGAGACCAAAGGAGTTGAGACATTGTGGATAACATCAGGTTTGACCCCATTGGCTTTGGGTCTCTTGTAAAGGGCCAGACGACTTCTTCTGCGACCTTTGTCCCCATTGGCCAGTGACCCGTTGTGCCTGTGAAGCATAAACACAAAATGTACTTCACTGTAATGGTTATAGAAACTAGATTAAAAAATTCCTCAACAATAAAAAAAAAAAGCCTTTAGCTATAACTTTTTTTTTTTTTTGGCTGAATTAATAGTGCTCTCAGTTGAAAACAGCATGAGTGCTGGGTTGGTCAGTGTTCTACCAAAGAATCAGAATCAAAAAGAGGCAGCATTTACAAACTTAACATTGTCAGCCTGGGATGAGGAGAAAATTGCTGTCTCTGAAACCCCATATTATACACTATATATTCCACATGTGTACTACTTGGGCATAGGGGTTAAAGTGGGATCTGGCAGGTGGAGCAACTAAGTCACATTTCTGCTGTGAGATTTAGTAGATTTATTTTCTTTGTGGACAGGCTATGGTCATCTGAACCATGCTGGTTCTGGTTATTTAGTTCAGTGCTCTGTGGATTTAGCCAACCATCCTCTAAAATATATAAGCAGCTGTTACAGGAGCCATTGTGGTTGAAAATTAAGAAAACATATGTGTAACCTTATTGCACCACTGCCACCACAAACAGACCATGGCCTGTCACCTTGCCATGACAGGCTCACTTGTGTGCTTTGATGATCCTAAGAGCTACATCTGCCAGGGATTCAGCTCCTGACAGGTTTAGCTATGCTGGACAGGTCGAAGTCAAGAAGGCAGACCCTGGTCCACCAGACTTGGGGTTGAACAAGCCTGGTGCAGTAAAACAACACTATTTTACATAACCTCTAATGACCATAAAACCTACTAGGGATCCTCAAGAAACCTTAGCAATAATAGCAAGATGATGTCTTCTGAACAAACTCCACTCCAGCACACCAGAAGAGTGATGGAAAGTTTTCTGAAAAATAAACAAAGTCTGTGAAGAAACATGGAACGCCATGTATGAGACACCAAGAGCCGTCTAATTCAGTGCTGACCTGGACATCCTCAGATGGGATCTGGGAGACCTGTCCTCTCACAGGGACCTACCCTCATATGCTATCATAATGGCAATTTTATTTATATAGCACATTTCATTATACTCAAACTCAATGTGTATAACCTTTCTTTCTGTGTAAATCTTGTACACAGAAAGAAAGGTTATAAAGAAAAATGCAAGATACTGTAAGCATGATTATGTCAGAAATGCAGGAGAAGCAGTAGTAACGAAGCACAGTGTACAAGATCACACAACTGAGTGGAGAAAATCCAAACAGATCAACTCCAATAAAGGACAGAGAGTGTAAAAGAATATCAATAAAGCAGGGAACATCCAAAAGATGGACAAAATACTGTCAGAAGGTACTGAACCACTCTGATCCAGCCCTGAAGACCTAGTAATCATCCTGCCAACAGAAAATGAAAAAAGAAACAACATTAACCTCCTGAGACCCGAGCTCCTGTTTGCGATGCATTTTCAATTTCACCTAGATATTTGTGATTAGATGGACCTGAAATGTATATATACTAAGCTTCCTCTTTGAACAGGAAGTTGTATTTTGTTACATGGTTGTTTCATACTTTTGTAAGAAAAAAAAAGATGTCCTCAGATGTGGACACTGGGGTTATTTTATAGCATAACACAACAAAAACAACATGACTTAACAAAGTATAAAATACTATTGAGCACAATGAAGTATTAGGTGCAGTAAAGCCAAAATGTAATGTCCCCATATGTGGACGCAGGATCTCAGGAGGTTAAAAGTCTGGAGAACAGCAAGGCAATAGGCACTGACGAGCTCCCTGAACTTGACTTAGACACAACAACCAGAATATTGACAGATCTGTTCAAATCTGTTTGGCAGAAAGAAAATATTCCACAAGACTGATGTAGAAGTATATGGTGTAGTGATTTATAAACTCAACAAGGAGAGATGATTTGAAAAAAATTGAACATGATTTATTGAAGAATAAATTGTTTGGCCACTAGACTCTGATGAAGCTACATAGCAAAGTGGAGTCCAGTAATGGTAGGAAGCAGGACAGGACCGACCCGAGGAGTCTAGACACTGGCGGTGGCAGAGATGAAGCAGGTGGACCCTTGGATGAGAATCTCTAACAGGCCAGGATGAGGTGGAGATGGCGAGGATGGGGGGGGTCACACGAATGACAGTCTGAAAGGCAGAATGACAGAAGAGCACTGAGATTTAAAGCACGTGGAACAGAGGATGATTGATCAGACTCTGAAGCAGAGTCCAACAATGGCAGGAAGTGCCCCAGAAAAGACATTAGAGTAGTTTTAGAATGGCAGGGAAGTTCTAGGGAAAATAAATCATATCATAGGTTAGCTGCAACATAATTTTAAAGGCACAGATTATTGCCATAACACTGGCTTAAATAAGTATGGTGAAGAAAGGCAACTGAGAGAAGGCTTTGGATTCAAATGGTCAAATAAATAAAAGCAGAACAGAGAAATAAGCCTGTGATAATTCTTGAGGGTCAGTGAAAGCCAGGAGGAAGGACAGGAGGTTTGTGAAAAGGCTTCAGGGCTACATAGGCCAGGAGATAGAAGAGAAAGCCTACAATAAAGGCTCGAGGGCCATTGAGGACCAGGAGCGAGAAGAAGAAGTTTGTGATAAAGGCTTGAAGGCCAGGAGAGAGAAGAGAAAGCCTGCAATAAAGGCTTGAGGGCTCTCAAAGGGCAGAAAACTTAGGAACTTAGGAAGAGCAACAGCTGAAATAACAGGGGAAAGAAACCTCAATAGTGAGGGAAAACACAAGGATACCACCACAAGCTATATGTCATCTTACCAGCTCTTTATCAGTGATGGGTTTTTGAACTGAGAGGATGATGTTGGCATTCAGGTTTGAAGAATAGGTTAACACTAACCAGCAATCCATTTGTTGATGAGAGAAGCTGGAAATGCCCTGCATGGCTGCTGAAGCGACACCTATTTTTGTCTACTTCCTGACGAAGTGCTGCTCCAGTTTGCATGCCAAAGTATCCTTGGGCAAGACACCGACGTGCTCCCGATGTGTTCATTGGAGTGTGACACCAATCCTTTTGATATGGTATGTATGAAATTCAGGTGACAAAGCAAGGAAGGCAGCTGCTAACTGGTTGTGCCACCCTTGGCACCAAGACCTGCAATCAAGTGTTTGCGATAACTGTTGTAAAAGCGATAATGTCTTCGGGATCATTGAGTCGTTTTGTGGCAAATGTGAGATGAGCCTTTGTGTTCACTTTGGTCAGCAGTGGCTTTTGCCTTGGAGCTCTGCCACTATTGCCCAGTCTCTCTCTTACTGTTGAATCACAAACACTGACCTTAACTGAGACAGGTGAGGCCTGCAGTTCTTTAAATGTTTTTCTGGGTTCATTTGTGAACTCCTGGATGAGTTTTTCTTCGTTTGTCAATAATGACTCTCACCATGATTTACTGGAGTCCCAAAGCCTTAAAAGCCTTAGATGTCAAAGACTTTATTTCTCATCTGTTCTTGAGATCATGGCATGATGTGGTGCTTTTTAAGATCTTTTAACCTAGTTTGTCAAACACGTTCTATTTAAGTGAATTCTTGCTCAGTGTGTTTTGCATCTGAAATTTTATTTGTCTACAAGATTTCTGAATTTCTGCAGGAATGAACACCAAAGGTAACTGATTTTGCTGTACCATCAACTGCAGCAATAACAGCGAAACTTCCATTGACCCCAGGATGGATCAGAAGTACAGACTCCATTGATTTCCAAATGACAAAGATAAATAAGTGCCCAATGCTGTGAGTCAGTGGGTCAGTGAGTGTGAATAGCGACAAGTTGATTTAATATGTCCAAATCCCCTGGCTTACATGTAGTCCACGAGCAAGCTTTCTCCTTTTTGGGGGACAGTACGATAGTATTGTGGTATTGTGACATGATTCGTTCTGTGGGATTCTGCCCATGACTGCTGGAGATGCTTCACCTCCGTGCTCAAGCTCTGGACAAGCATGAAAAGTATGTCAGCCTGTTCCTTAATGGGATGAAACTGAGTCCATCGCAGCTACAAGAAGCAGGATGTCATCTCTGGCTTTGAAGATCTGGGTCCTTTTGTGCAGAGTATGACGATTGCTGAAGCTGTTGTCCTGATGGTGCAAGGAGTTACCCTGTGTTGTAAGCAGGTGCTGGGGGATCTGAGATCCACAAGATTATCTGTGAAGCTGTCCATCTCCTGTCCTCTGCTGGACTAACTGTTTTTGCCATAGTGATGGACCAGCAGAGCTCCCAGTGGAAGTATGTGGACAGCCTGGGGGTGAGTCCTGATTCACCCTCTGCTTCCATCAGTGGCCAAAACTGTTACATCATCCCCAACCCTCCCCACCTCCTCAAAAACTTGATGAACCATTTCATGACGAAAGACATTCAGTTCACTCTGGATGGTGTGGCTCGGACGGCCAAATGGTCTCATTTACTCCATGTGTGGGCACTGGACAGCCAAAACACAACGCTCCTGCTCCCCAAGTGGACCTCAGAACATTACCACCCTTCCAAAGGAAAGAAGAAGGTTTTGCTTGCTGCACAAGTGTTCTCTCACTCGGTGGCTGCACCAATGAATTCTTGGTACATGGCTGAAGTCAGGGACATGGCTATCTTCCTGGAAACTGCTGATGCTATTTGGGACTTTGCTACTTCCAGTGCAGTCAGTTGTCATCCTCCCAAGCATGCAGTGACCAGGAGAAACTTTGTAGATGCAGTGGCAATATTCTCATCCTTTTCTGACTTTGTGGCATCCTGGAAATTTTCATCCAACTGAAAAACAGAGGATCTGCAGGAGTCTCTCTTTGCACGAGGGCTGGCACTTGTGTCTGAGTGGTTTCTGTTACCTGCGTGAGGAGCTGGTTTGGCAAAAGGTCATGTCCTTCCTGTGCCTTTGAAAGCTTTACACATTTATCCATTAGAGAACCTGCATTGCATCATTTGAGAATAGTTTTAATGATCATCCTACCCTGCATGGCTACTTGGTAGCCCTGAGATGACTGGCATCGGCAGCATCAACATCAGAGCTGCTGGATTCCATTTCACCCAGAGTAAACTGTGAAGCATCATCCTGGGAGATTGAAGAAAATCCCAAACTCATACTGTAGCATCATATGTCCCTGCTCCCGTTGCAACAAAAGCTCTTTCACAAGAAAACCTGGAGGGATCTAGTGCACCTGAGAGAGAGAACCCCACCTGGGAGGAGACCCTGTGCTCATCCATGAACAGTATGAAGACCCAAGCATGTACATAAATTGCTGGAGCTGTCATTCGGAAGAGTTTATCCAGTCCTCAGAGATACAAGCTGTGTGAGATGTGCATCACATCCCTCACCAGTAGAGATTCCCCACAGGCCCTGTTTACAGTCCTGAAAGAGTTTCAGCCTGGAGCTCTTCTTCATGTCACCCTTGGCAAGAACTTTGAAAGTGTCAGATTCAATTTGTCACCCCTCAACCTAGGACTGCCGCATTTTATCTGCATTCTTGAAATCCTGTGTTGTAGATCTCTTGCCATGTGGCATCCATGAGAACAAGCTCATTCATGTGTTTTTGACATTTTATGCAAACATTAAAATTTTCCACCATGTGAAGGGATTTAACAGGACAATTAAAAAGAAAAAAAAGCAAGCGGGGAGCAGAATTAAACAAGGACAAAAAACTCAACATGTAATTCACAATGTTATGATCCTCCCTTTATTTAAATTCACCATAGAGCAGAATAAATATGACCCGAAAGAATCATTTACGTTGTTGAGAGTGCGATCTCTCATGTGTGTATGCTTGCAATAATTATAAACACCAGCACTTGACAGCTCTGAACAGACAAACAAATATGGCGGACACTAGTTTTGGTCACCTCTGCTTTTTGTGAGGTCACAGTTGCTCAGGCTCCCTTAATCTCTTGTCTCTGGTCTGACCTCGGAAATATTTCTAATCTATGGACATATTGCCGTGGTTAGAAGACAATTTCAAGACTTCTGACAAGCCGGTTGAGAAACAGATGTTGATCAAAGATAACAGATAATGCCCAGGTTTCTAAAAATGTCTTTGGATCAGAGTTGTCAACTATGTTAGACATGATACGACCACCGGCTACTAGGTTGGCAGTGGCTCCTGGAAGTTGCTGGCTCTTGCTGGGTGACATCAATTGAAAAGAAGGTACTGCACCAAAAACCTCTTAGTGATTATATTGGTTGCTAGCAGATAGCCATGGCTGCAACAGGAAGTGGAGTAAGTCTGCCTTAAAAGCTAAATCTCAGTACTGTAGCCAGCATGTTTTCAAAAGCCCAACTTTTACATGGAAGGTGAAAGTTCTCAGTTTCCAGTTTGTGTTGTACTTCTCACAGTTTCACTACAGCTCAAAGTAGCTGGACAATGTTTGTAGACAAGACTGCCACTTCTATTGAAACTATGACCACAGAAATATGCCAGCGACCAAAGCAATTTGGTCATTAATAATACAAAGCAATAACAAAGAGGTTTTTGCCAACCGTTTGGGAAATACACGTTTTTCCAGAGGGTTGCTGACTGGAGCTTTAGCAATCATTTTCCCAGCAACTGCCATCAACCTCCACCAATCACTGGAACCCGGTCAGGCAATTCTAATTTTGCCTGACTGACAAATTTCCAGATGTGCAAATGCAAGTGGTCATTTTAAGTGGACAACTGGACTTTTAAGAGCACGCTAAAAAACCATAGCCACACTGAAAGTGTCACGGTCCCCGGGGGCTTGGACCCAGAGTTTTGAGTTTTGTGGGGTTACAGTATTTTGAGTTTATTTCCTTGTTGGAATTTTCTCTCTGGTTTCGCCATGTTTGTGTTCACAGTGTTACATGACAGAAAGAGGTTCAGAAGCACACAAGAAGATATCCTTGTCCTCAATGCCAAACTTGAATCAGATATGTTTTTTGATTGTTATGGGCCTGTTCCCTGAACTTTTGAAATCATTGCTTCTCCAGACATGCATCATCATCATCATCATGTGTTTTCTTGATTATCAATAAAACACATGGTGCATCAACATCTTTACAGCACCTGGACAGAAAAGATTCCCATGTCAGAATGCTGTTCATAGATTTCAGCTCACCATCATCCCTCAGCAACTTGTTCACAAACTGGACTGTCTGGCCTCAGCGCTTCACTATGCAAAAGGCTGCTGGACTTTCTCACTGGGAGACCACAGGCAGCAACACCTCAAGCACCATCTTGCTGAGCACAGGAGCCCCTCAGGGATATGTGCTCAGCCCCCTGCTTTCTACTTTGCTGACTCATGACTGCACTCCCATCCACAATACCAACCTCTTCATCAAGTTTGCGGCTGATACAATAGCTGTGGGTCTCACCAACAACAACGACAAGACCCAGTACAGGAGCGAGGTGAGCAGACTGGCCATATGGTGCAGAGACAAGAACCTATCCCTAAATGTGGGTAACACAAAGGAGATGGTCATTGATTTTAGAAGATCACACACCCAGCAGCCCCTCTAACTATCAATGGCTCTACAGTAGCGAGGGTGAGCAGCACCAAATTTTTGGGTGTGCACATCTCAGATGATCTCTCCTGGACCACCAACTTTACTGCGCTGGCCAACAACGCCTCTACTTCCTCTGCAAACTGAGGAGAATGAGAACTCCAGCATCCATCATGGTCACTTTTTACAGGGACATTGCTGAGAGCGTCCTAACCAGCTGCATTACTGTGTGGTTCGGAAGCTGCACAGCCTCCGAACGGAAGACCCTGCAGCGCATAGTGAAGGCTGCTAGAAAGATCATTGGTGCCCCACTCTGCTCCCTCCAAGACATATACAACACCCGCTCTTCCCACAGGGCAGCCAGCATTGTGGGCGACCCCACCCACCCCTCACGCAGCCTCTTCAGTCTCCTTGCATCAGGGAGGAGGTTCAGGAGCCTCCGGGCCTCCTCCACTAGACTGAGCAACAGCTTCTCCCACCAGGCTGAACTGAACTCTCTGCCCTCTGCTACCCAGGACACTAGATTGTAATCTGCTGCACAAACACGAACACACACACACACACACACACACACACACACACACACACACACACACACACACACACACACACACACACACACACACACAGACACTTTCAACATATCCTCCAGCACCAGCCACCTTACTTTATTACTCATTGTTACTTATTTTTATTTATTTTACAGCCAATGTGTTGCTGCTGTCAGTTACTATTACTGTGTAGAGTTACTGTGTATATAGTGTGCTACTGTGTATATATTGTGTACATTTTGAGTATATATTGTATATTTCCTATTTTATATTGAACACCTTCTTTGCACACTGTGGGTCGTGGGAAACGTAATTTTGGTTCTCCGCCTGTCTTGTACACTCGGCAGCAATTGACAGTAAAAGTTGAGCTGAGCTGAGTTGAGTTGGTTGCTTTGGTTTAGCAGAAACCTTCATGCTACTTTGAGCTATGCTGATCAGTTTAATGGATGTACTCATATCTAATGCTGTGTTCCATTTACCTCGGAAATCAGAGCTGGGAGTGACGTCATTCCGAAGTTGAGCATGTTCAGACAGAACCTAGTCATTGCTCTGTGTATGGCTGATGTAGAAAGTCAGGTATTCAACAGTGGAAGTACAGATTTAAAGTTTTATAGTTTTCCTAATGTTTATGTGCATTAATACCATCTTGGGTTGTTAACTTGAGGTTGGTGGGGCTGCTCTGACTTTCCGAGTTGAAAGTCCAACTTGATTGACCATTCCAGTTGATAACTGGGAACTTGGAAATTCGGAATTCCGACTTTAAACAGCACCATTATACCTAACCATAAGCAGATTTATGAAGACAGTGTACATTAGGAGAGACGTCACTTCAGTATCATACCCCAAGACGATGAGCTCGCCATACTTTACGGGATCCTTGTCCTCAGGAAAGACTCCGTCATGGGGTTGTGAGCTTGAGCCAAGAAGAGGCGAGGGCTGGCTCTTGTTGCAGGATGGGCGCAGCTCCAGAGATGGGGGGGGACACAGCGCCTCTGAGCTACCCTCCAAAACCATGCCCACCGGCCACAGCTGGGGCTCACTGCTGGGGAGAAGAGGTCAGAGGATCAGAGAAAGAAAGAGTCATATTTCTTATGGCAATGGCACTGGTAATTTAATTTATATAGCATATTTTATTACATGTAACCTCAGTGTGCTTAATAAAGAAGATAAAAACATTAAAAATGCTACTTGTGAAAAAGCTTTCTTTGAATGAGATAGGATAGGATACATTAAAAGATAAGACAGGATCCATTAAGAGGTAGTATACCATGTTTTTAATATGTGAAGGTATCACATACAATTGAGTGACAAATAAGAAAATATGAAAGCCTTGATCTCTACAGTGTTAACTCTGTTTTGCTGTGCATGGTAATGGTCTGATGAGGATGGAAATGATCTATAATAAGCTATAGCCTCTGGATGTCTGCTCAAAATAATTACTTTGTTTGGCCCAGCATGTTAGACAGTGGTCTTCATCACTGCCATCATGAATATCTCTGGAAAGAATGGTACTCAAGTAGCATTCCAGAAACTAAGAATGAAAGTGAAGTCACACTGAAACTGCTCTGGTGAGTTAAAACCTTACTGGGACACTATGTCACTTTTCCTATAATTTGTCAGCAGCCTATATGTGAGTTGGCAAACAATTTGATGCATGATTTGTAGGTCAACATGAGCACAGAAGCTGCAGCATGAAAGCATTCATAAATCTTCCTCCAGCTCTACAGCCTTCTCAGCACAGTGGTGCAGTGTTTGCCTCGCAGAAAGAAGATTTCTGGTTCAAATCTTCTGGATGGCAGTGGCCCTGTTTGAATGGAGTTTGCATGTTTTCCCTGTGTCTGTGTTTAGTCATCATAAGTATTTTATTACTATTGCACAATTTTATTTTATTAGATCACCATGATATATATATATATATATATATATATATATATATATATATATATATATATATATATATATATATATATATATATATATATATATATATATATATATATATATATATATATATATATAGTTTTTCATTTATGTCAAGTCTTTATAGTTATCTCATGTTAATTTTAAATTGTTACGCTTACGTTTAAACTTTTTTATGTTAGGTTTATTTGGTTACTTTATGTTAAAACAAATATATTTTTAATTAAATTGAATTAACTTTATTGTCCCACATGGGAAATTAACTTTATTGTCCCACATGGGAAATTTGTCCTGGATAAACACTGCTACAAAGCTACATTCACATAATAAAAATCGACCCACACAAAGCGAAATAAAATAAAATAAAATAGTTTCCCACATACACTCCAATAAACATTCATCTCCGGCAAATATTCAAATGCACGGCATCGTGGCTCCGGCCATTTTAAACTGCACTGAGTCCTTAATTAATAGTGCAATAGATATTGGGAGAAATAAGAGCTTGTAGTGGTTTGTTTTGCAGCTACTTGCTCGATAACGTCTCCCAGAAGATAACTCGTACTCTGGAAAAAGGATGGATCCTTAACAAATTTATGAGCCTGATGTGGAACAATTGTCTCATATTTTGATTGGAACAACTGGTACTCTGTTTCCTATGATTTTCATGACTATTTTTTACTAGTTTCCCGACACTCGATTTTGACTTTACTGTAAGCGAGCAAGACAAGGCTACCATCACATCGAATTCAATTTTATTTGTACAGTGCCAAATCACAACAGTCACCTCAAGGCGCTTTGTATTGTGGGTAAAGACCCTACAATAATACAGAGAAAACCCAACAGTAAAAATGACCCCCTATGAGCAGCACTTGGCGACAGTGGGAAGGAAAAACTCCCTTTTAACAGGAAGAAACCTCCAGCAGAACCAGGCTCAGGGAGGGGCAGTCATCTGCTGTGATCAGTTGGGGGTGAGGGGAGAGAGACAGGACAAAAGACATGCTGTGGAAGAGAGCCAGAGATTAATAATAACTAATGATTAAATGCAGAGTGAAGTATAAACAGAGTAAAAAGAGATGAATGAAAAAGAAGCCCCCAGCAGCCTAGGCCTATAGCAGCATAACTAAGGGATGGTTCAGGGTCACCTGATCCAGCCCTAACTATAAGCTTAATCATAAAGGAAAGTTTTAAGCCTAATCTTAAAAATAGAGAGTGTGTCTGTCTGTTTGTCAAAAGAGATAAAAACCATTTAATAATTAAGGGATTCATTTTGAAATTTAAAAGCTTCTGATCCAGCAGATGTGGACAAGCCGTATCAAATGCAGAACTAAAATCAGCAAACAGGCTTTTGGATCTTCTAAGTGCTTTCTAATTAAATGAGTGACACTTATCACAGTATCATCAGTGCTGCGCCCCTCCCTTTATGCAAACTGTAGTGGGTCTTTTGGAAAATAGGGCACCAAGCATCAGCGAATTCATCTGCACAGCATTTCAACAAAGAAGCAGACCTGCCATCACAACCCACAGATTTCATTTTAATAATTATTAACCCTATTATAAACCAATATGGAACTTATTTACAATATATGAATTAGTGTTATTGACATCAACCTAAACTTAATATAAAAAAAACTGATTAATTGATACCTCCTACAGCATTAATTCTAAACACTAAAAACAGTAAGGCAACAAGAACAACATGCTTCTTTAACCAAGTATCTGTATTTTTGTCAGTATTTCACATTACAAAACTGGACTTCAGTTTAACATAATAACCATGTGACAGACACCTCTGGAGTCCTTGAGGTTGTTTCAAAAAACAAAACAAAGCAGAAACAGAAACTGAATTTTTGTGATTTTAAGAGCTATTAGCAAAATAAGGCGCTGTGGCAACAGGAAGTAAAATTGTCTAATACCCAATGCAGGACTTGGCCCAATCAGATTCTTTACTGTTTTATTTGAAAGAATCTTCTTTCAAGCCCTGAGACAAACTAGATGGCAGCTGTAGTTCCTCAGAGGTATACTGAAACTCAGGAGAGTATCCAGAAGTACAAAGAGTTATCTGACTCCACGAGGCTGAAGGACAGTCCTGATGTCCTCTGGTTTGTAACCAGGATCTGTTTCATTTGGCTGTCATTTTAAATGTCATTTAGCTGGATGAGCTGAATCTCTCAGAGTCTAGGATACTCTGCATGTCAGCATCAACACTGGAGTCATCCAGCAAACGACCGCACACAGCAGTAGCTGAAGTGGAAGTGATCCCAGCACACTGTGGGGTTGAGCCGGTGTCCCTTCGTCCTGTACTTCATCCATGGCAGAGAGGTTCAGTAGTTTCCAAACTGCATTCACACTCCGAAGCTAGAAGTTTGTGTTAAGGCTGCACAGGCTTCCTGGGATCCAGGAAGTATACAGCCAACCTTTGAGAGCTAATGCCGCCCAGGATTTGTGTACACATCAGTGCATGTCTCAGTCTGTTTAGAAGAATGAAAAAGATTAGTCTTAAAAAGACTAATGCATATACATCATATTGCTTTAGCACAGCGATTTTCTTTTTTACTGTATTTTCATCTACACTTACAGAAGAGGGGGGAAAGAAAAATTATAAAAAAATGATACAGAGCATTTTTAAAGTAACAAAAAGTTGTATAAACATCTAAAGTAAACCCAGTTTGAACACTAACCAATACTAAAGAGCCTTTGCAATGACAAAGCAAAATGGAAACCAATTACTGCATTTCAATCAGATATCTGTAAAATATCACAATTATGCATCGGTTTTATTAAAGCCATTTCATTTTCACCGCAGAGAGGTATCGCATTCAGCACAATTCAGTCCTGTCAAAATAAATGAAGATCCAATCTGTTGCTGAAACATGAAACAAATGGTAATTTTTTTACACGAATGAGGGAAGCCTGAAGAAGGCTTTTGGGTAACACTCACCAAATACTGCTGAGCAGATCGATCAAAGCAGCCCTCAAAAGCAAAGACATAAATGCATTATTGCATATAGGCTATATTAGGCTTTAGAATATTATTTATAATTACAATTATTTACAATTTATACTTAAGTATAATTTTCTAGAAATATTTAGCCTGGAGCTAGCCATGAAAGGGCCAGGAGCTCAAAGCTCTCATTTCTTTTTCTGGGAGAGCAAACATGATACACAGCATCTGGATAACTGTTACAATGAATCTCCATCTAGGTGGCCCAAGTTACTGACTACAGCAGCTACATCACCTTGTCAGCAGGTACTTTTACAGTAACTATGGATATGTGCTGGTAATAATACCACTCCCACACTTCCAACAGAGCAGCCATATTAACAGTAAAGAGTCTTTAGTAGAAAAGTCTAAACCTAAAAGCAAACATCTTAAAAATATGGTTTTAGTTGAGAGTGAATTTCCTCATTTTGTGGCAGCAGAAATGTTTCAAGAAGCCAGCTGAATCCCCCACTCTGCATTAGGAGGTTTAATGGGGAAACGGCGTAATGGTACCACCGCCTACTACAAGACTCGGATGCTAATTTGTGAGTTTGTTAGCATACGCAGAAAAAATGCTAAAAACAAAAATATCTCAATCCAGATCATATTTGATTACTGTTGGTTTGATTATCACATCTGATAGCAGTTAATGTTAACTGGAGCCTTATGTTTGCCCTTCATGTTACTCGATAACCAGCCTACATACTGACCCAAAAAAGAAAGCAAAAAAACCAGTAAAAATTCTGATTTATGAACGGTCTACAATCTGTGTCACTGCTGTTTTAGTTTTAATTTTTTATTTCCCTTTAAAGTGTAGAACTCCAGACCTACAGTAAAGTTTCCAAAGGGGAGAAAAAAAAAGAAAATGCACTGTCCTCTTCCCCTTCAGAGCACCTTTCCAGGGGGCGGAGCTTCAGGAAATAACATCTCTGTCATTTCAGCATCCACCCGATCTAAGAGATCAAATATCCTTAAAGAATGTGACAAGTACAAGACTAAATTATGTTTAAATGAGAAATTTTAATTAGTCATCCTGGATATATAAAGTATATATCTGATTGCCTTTTTTTCATTGTGTGGTTAAATGGGGCTCGTAGTGTCGAGTGTTTGAGTGGTCAATAAGACTACAAAAGCAAATTGCCTAAACCATCGTGGGCTGGTGCCTATGATAAATATTGCTAACCTCGTTCTCAGATAACCGTCTCTCCCTATTTTTTCAATGGGGCTCAGGATCTTTCCCACAGACTCTTTGACATGCAGCCTGGAGGGGACAAGGATCAAACCAACAACCTTCTGATTAGTTGATGGCCTGCTCTACCTACTGAGCCACAGCGTCCCCATCCTGTCCCATCTCTCACATGCTAATTGTGAGGACATGCTCATCATCATCCAACATTATTATCACATTTGTATGGGTTTGTTAATTGGTTCTGATTCGCTCAATGTATGCTTTCAGCAATCAAGTTCACATTTCATCTGCACATTTTATTTAAGTTCTGTATCTTTACTGCAGATTTTCTCTGTGTGAAACAGACGGCGGTGGATGGAGCAGCTACAAAGTTCTCTTTGCTTCACGTTGTTGATCAGGTGGTTTGATGATGAGCTCCCGACAGTAAAGGTTTTAATGGTGATTACAAGAGCAAGCGCTGCTGTTTTGGATGCTAGAAAACATTTTCTTTCATCCACATGCTTAATGTTGTGATACTTTTTATTCACACGCGTGCTCCTTTATGCATTTCTGTTGCAGGTCTATTTTTAGTCACAAATATGGGTGAAACGCTCGGGCTTTACATGGTGACGCCTGAGTGCTGCAGAGTTTAAACACAGCATTGAAGCAAAAAAATTTGCACAAAGGATTTTTTTTAATAATCAAGTAATTCGAGTTACTCAGTGAATGGTTGCAGCCCTAATTCTAATCAAATAATCCTCGAGTTTTATGCCCAAATTTTTGTTTGCCAGATTTAAAGGAATTATCTCAAAGTAAGGTCTGGTTGAAAAACAACAGCAGTACATAACAGTGACACACAGTGATAGAAACAAGAACATTTAAAAGCATGTTCAGTACAGTCACTGAAATTGTATTAAATACAAACAAGTATGAAAGCACTCTCTCCTGGGCTCATCATCAGCCCAGTATATTCAGCTGCACCCAGATACAGGGTTTAAATTAGAGGTCTGTTTTTAAAAGAAAGACAAAAAAAGAAGGTAATCAAAAACTTATTATTTTGAAAATTACCTGAAATGAAACAATTAACAATTACTTCCTGAGATATTGTGCTGATGCACTTATGTCCCCTGAGCAGAGGACTAAGTAACCAATCTAAAAAAAAAAAAATCTGTGCATAATTACAGACTATAAATGTGGAAAAACAATTTAATGGCCAGACCTTCTTAAGCCTCAGGTTGTGTTTATTGCTAATAATTGATACTCAAACACTGAGTTAAATAGGACTCAACGCTCACGTCCTCGAACCCGAGCAGGTATGCAAGCTACTGTGTACTGACACACAGACCTCCATTGTTGTTTTCAGCATTTAAAATACTGAGTCAGCTAACCATACTAGTACCTATAGTACTACATTTATTCTTTCCTCAATTTTATTTATGCATCATGTGCTCATGATCATATTCTTACATTGTAAATATGATGCAACAGCAGTGCTAGCTCCTTTGTATCAAAGTTAAATACATCCAAAAAACTTACAATACAAATATAAGTTGTAAATTTCAAAAACTTACAGACAAATTTAGCAAACAAAGTTACACACAACTATTTATAAACTATAATAATAAAACTCTAAAATGCAGGCCGTGCCTCAGGCATTTTTTTGTACAATTATTTACAGAACAATGAGGTGTCACAATAAGATTCCACACAAATTATTTGTGTTGCTACAAAAAAAAACTGTTAACAGTTTACAGAGACAGCGTTTACATTTGAGTCTGTCTTTGGTGGCTTTTTGTCAGCATCTGCCTCATCCACGACTACACAACACACCAACTACACACTCCAAACATGCTAAATGTCACAAATCTCTCAAATTTCAAAATTCACCATCTATATCGCTGTCTGTCTATATCGCCACCAACTGTCACCTGTCCCTCAACCACCGAATGCCACGCATTGCCATATAATTTTTTTGATTGGTTGGTCTTCTTCCACTGAGCACAACCTGCTAGTGAATATTCTGTTTTTACTGTTTCTTCCTGCATCAAACATGACGACAACATACCGGAAAAAGCATGGCTTAAATTACTGATCATAACTCTGGCTACACTTGGCCTATCAACAATTTAAAAACTGGAGCGCAGTTTGAAGTCCGCACTTTGAACACAAGTTGAAACATTGTATCCATTTTTTTTTTTTAAAGGAGGCTTTTATGAATAATTTGAATAATTAAACTAAAAGAGACGGACAAGCTGCCATCACCACTAAAAGAAGAAAAACACAACAGAACCAGGAAGTTGGTCAAAACAAAGCTTAAGTGACTAAAAAAAAAAAAAAAACCTTAAGTCCCCCCCCTCCCTTCCACTGAATAGGAGCATGTACACACACAGCTGACCAGCTGCAAAGCAAAGGCTCTCTGGCACTGAAGCTCCCCTCTACCTTAAGTACTCTGGCCTACTCGCTGAGTAGAAAGGGTGGCACCCAAGGCAGGAGAGAGCAAGGCACAGTCACTGGGGGGGAATTACATGCATGTTATGCTAGGGCACGTAACCTTTCTTTGTGCTGAAGCCACCCAACTGTTCAACATTACTACCTCCATGAGCTCTGTATTACAGTGGCATTCCAAAGCTTTTAACTGGCATTAAAACATATTGGACTAATACAAACACGCAATTTTCCCATGACAAAAGTCCACAATATGCCAACAAAATGTCCAGTGACAACTATTTAATTAACTGGCAAGTAATTCCAAGATGTATGAAAATGTGCTAAAAAGAGTGGGATCATTTTTGCTTTGAAGAAGTCAAAGTTCAGTCCCTGTTTCTGCAAAAAAGGTTCAAAAGCAGCTCTTAATGCTGAATCCTATTGTTAATCAAAAGTGGGCAGGACCACCTACACGGTGAAATGTGAGTAGTGCGAGAGCAACCCACAAGCTTTGTTCTCTCTTTGAGCAGATTAGATAATCACTCTGGGAACGTAATGTTACTAAAAATAATAATAATAAAAAAAAAAAAAAAAAACCTAACCCATGTTTGGACACTCTCCTCTTCCTGTTTGAATATTCTGTGTCAGCATTGAGGAATGCCCTTGAAAATAATCATTCACATCAACTAACCCACACGGACCACTCCATCAGGGAGTGAACTGCATGGTCGTTATTAGGTTTGATTGAATCTTGTGCATGTGATGTGCCCAGTGAGGAGAATACCTCATCATAATCAGATGAATGATGGCACCAGGCAGATTTAGGCAGTCAGTGGGCATTTCATTACCCAGGCAGACCTGGCTGGATATTGAGCCCTCTCTCACTCTGCTCCCTCATTTGTTTCCAGAGTGAGAAAAAGGAAGAAGAAGAAATGGAGGCCTTCATCCGGGTTGTTGAAATGCTGTCTTGGCTATGGGGCATTTCCAAGAGACTCTCGGCCTTCAGATTGAAATTTGTGAGCAATATTGTTTTTTTGTGTGTTTATATATAGTTTAACCACCTAATCTGATCATCCCAAAACCATTTCAGTTTTCAGTCTGCAAGTTTCTCCTGATCCGCTAACAGTATTTTTAATTTTCCTGACAAGGTGTAACCCCACGATTGGGTGGCTTGTAGAACCACCTTTAGCACAAATAACTTGAAGTAATCATTTTCTGTGTGACCTTTTCGTTTTCTCAAATCATCGTGGAGGAATTTTGGTCCACTTTTCCTTACAACATTGCTTCATTTCTTTGAGGTTTGCAAGCATTCATTCACGCACAGCTCTCGGCTGAGGTCTAGACTCTGGCTGGGCCACTGCAGCACCTCGATTCTTTTATTTTCAGCCGTTCTGTTGCATTACCCAGTTTCAGCAAAGGTTTAGCTAATAGACCGATGGTCTCACCTTCAACACTAGAATACTTTGGTTCACAGAGGAGTTTCATGGTAGACTCAATGTCTGTAGGTCCCCATGGCTGCAAAGCAAAGCTTAAATTGTCAGGCCTCCACCAGCATGCTTGACAATTAGTCTGAGATATTTGGTTTTTGATAAACATGCCACTGTGCAGTATCACCAAACACCTCCTTAAATCTTGTCAGCTGCCACACGGTTGTAAATAATCTCTCTCACTGTAGCACGAGAGACTTCAAAGCATTTGGAAACCTTACAGTCCTTCCTCTGAACGCTACAGACCAGCACCTGGCTTCTACTCACCTCTTAATGCTCATGAAAGCAGTAAGGGTGTTTTAGTTTTTCCACAAACTGCTTCCCCCTAAAGATCAGACTTTTCAGACCTCTTTAACATGTCCTGATACATCAAAAATTTGAATTTGAACTTTTTTTTTTTGTTTTGTTTACACATGACTGTACATCAAGCTATAAAACAGGACATTATAATTCCCACTAGCTGGCACAGAATACTGACATACAGGTATGCATCAGATGTGAAGTTTGGGCCAGCCTGGGCATCATATTTGAGATACCGCAATTGTGTGCAACACATAGAAAACTGACATACCAGAGTACCACGGGGAAAACTCAGTTTTCAAACAAAGCAACACAAAGCAGCTTGGAATGGTTAATCCAAGTATAAAATGCCATTTCCTGTTGCCACAAGGTGGCGTTATAACTGTTGTTAAAAACTGTCATGCAGATGGGTTCAGACTTTATCAAACATAAGACGTTTGCGCTGAATTGGACAGCGTAAGTGCGAATTACACCACGTTAATTTAACGCAAGGGGAAAGACTTATATTTCCTACGGATGAGCTCAAAAAGACAGTGTGGAAAAACGGTGTCAGGGCTGCCTCGTCCTTAGATGACTGTTACATTACAATGCTGCGCTGCACCCAAAGGATCTACTGCCAAAGTCTCAGAGTCCAGTATTCATGCCTTGACAGGTCAGAGGTGTTTCAGTAGCATGAGACAGCCATTCACAATATCAGGTAAGAATATTCTGTCTGTGTATGTGTAACAAAACTGTTGAACCAAGATGTATGAAATAATTAAAAGTAGAAGAGGGAGGGCCTTTTAATTTAAAGATAGTTTAATGTGTTTAAAAGCATCAAAGGTCCTTTGTAATTCTCTCACTCCCTGCACTGTAAATGATCTAAGTGAGCAGAATTACCAGGAAGATAATCTATAAATGTAAAAGAGAAATGACTGGCATGGCCGGATGAATGAATGTAGACTATAAGGAGGAGGAGATGGAGTGTGGGAGGTGGTAATTCAGAGGAGGAAATAGAGGAGGAGGAGAAGAACAGGGAGAGGCGTGGGAAACGAAGGGAGTGAAAACAAAGACACAACAAACCTTAAATGATGCTCTGTGGATGATACAGGGAGGAGAGAGAGGAGCAGGGTGTGTGTGTGTGTGTGTGTGTGGGGGGGGGTTACATGTGTGAGCGAGTGCATGCGCAGAAGTGTCAGGCTTTGGCAGGATGATTGATTGCCTGTTCTGTGCCACACATTTTCTAATCAACCCACAGTCACATCCTGTGGGTGAAGAGAGCGCACAAGAAGAAACAAAGAAAAGGTCTGACAAAGGAAGACAAAGGAAGACAAAGGAAGGAGAAATTAATAGAGAAAGGGGATGCAGTCCAGAGCAGAGTGCAGCGTCTGGAGGGTCTCAGGTAGAAATGGGTGCAAACACAGTTTTACAAAATAAAAACTGCATACTGCAGACGTATAATACTCTTTATGACAGTATTTTGACATAGCAGCACTGTGCCCACAACAAATATCTAACTATACAATTCTTAATGTAGTACATAAAGCAATGAATAAAGCATCCAAAATCATCTGCACATAACATAACATACATCCACATCTCAAAGAATAATTCAGGTTCATTGTTTTCTGCTTCATTATTGTCATCAAGTTACTATGTAACTCATCAATAATGAAAACTCCACCCATTAAAAGATAAGAGGTAAAAAAAAAAAAAAAAATAGCAAGAAAACTGAAAAAAATAATATAAAGAAAAATTTTATCCTCTTTGATTTGTGATGCGAGGTCACGGTGACCTTTGAGAACCTAAATGTTTGTTGAGCTACGACAAGAAAACCAGAGTTTAAAGAAATATTCGGCAGCGTACCAGCTGGAGAACGCAGAGCGCTTCAAAACCTAAGAAGAACTGAAGAAGACGCCAGCTGGATGAGAGCTGAAACATCCTCACATACAGGAAACCGGAGCTGGCCAATGAAAGGTCATAGCTGCAAATGAAAGAGGACAGCAAAATCTGAAGCTGCAACTCGGGGATTCACGGATGCTCTGGTACAAAGCAGCGGTGCATGATGTGCAAGACACAGGAATATGTTAAAAGACATTAAAAAGCTGATGATGCTACTTGGTAAACTACTGTAACTAGCAGTGCTCAGTCACAGTAACTTTACTGCCAAACTGTCAACAACAAAATTGTAGCAAAAGTTACAAAAGGGGAGGTGTGTAAGAAAACACTGAGCATTGATTTTTATGTTTTGAATTATATATATTTTATAATTGAAAGGTTTGTTTTGTTTAAATCTATAGTTCATGATTGCACAAAAAAGTAGATACAAATGATCAGTTTCTCCTCCTAAGGTGAGAATAATTAACATAAACTACTCTGAAAGATTTTTTTGAACTCTTGAGGACCTTTGTTATATGATTTTATATTTACAGCATTTCCAGATTGATAAGCTCTGCATTCCCCTTAACGTTTGTGCTTGTGCTTCGTCCTTAAAGGCCACAGTACATTTTTTCAGTTGTGTAACAGTCTTATGAAATATGGGAAAGCATATTTTGTAAGGCAAAAATTTCTTCCAGCTTGTTCTCTTCACAGGCAAGTATTCCATCAATTCATCCATGTACAAGTTACCACTGTTTCTCTACAACATCACTAAATATTGATTATATTTAGGCTTTTTGACAGCTTAACAAATAGGCAATATCAAGATGGACACATTTCAAGGCCATTTTTCACTTCATTTAAATATTATAAATGATTAAGAAAACACAATTAAAAAACTATCAAGTTAAGAATATAGACGCTGACTTGTGTTTTTCTTGGATGTCTGTGGTCCTCGTTTCTTGTTTTATTCTCCACTCCAAGCAATCGCTTTCTGTGACTCCTCACTGCAGAGGCAGGGCGAGTGTGTGTGTGTGGGAGAGGGAAAAAAAAGTAACTAGAGACAGAAAAGGAAGAGCCAAATTTGGCTCTTCCAGAAACAAATGAACAGAGAGCTAAATATACTCCAGTGACAAATGAACTCTGCATTGAATTATGGCCTCATGACAAAACTCATCTCATAATTTCTCCTCTCAAATCCATTTAATAAAGATATTCTACCTGCGTCCTCGCACGCGTTCTTAGTCACCAGAGTTGAGGCTAATAGATCCGTTATTGTCACCTTAAATCCAATTAAGCTGTCAAAATAAGAGCAGATATAATTTTAATCATGTACCTGTATTAAACATCAATTCAAACATGTAAGGTTTTGTTTTCTGAGAGCGCGGCAGGGAGCCACAGAGCATGTCTACTGTGCATTATGTAACAGCTTATACTGTACAAATCCTACAAGCCAGTGTTATGAACGATTACCCTCCCCCGCTAACAAATCCAGCCTCCACTCTGCATTTTTTCACTTGTCTCTTTCTGCTTGCATTGGCTATCATTTATTTTTTATTTTTATATTAGCTTTTCGTTAATACAGCAGCAAATATAACCTGGACTTAATCTAAATGATTGAGAAATAATTTATATGTATACTAACACACACAAATCTCATGTTGACCATCTAGCATGCAAGGCGGGAATGCCTCAGCACGAACAGAAAGCAGAGTGTGTTGCTTGATTGTTCTCCTCCCTGATATGTAGCCTTGATCACATGTCTGTAAGATTGTATTCATATTAAGTTATTATACTATGTTTTGCCTGGAACATGATGTCGTTGCAAGGCGAGCTCGACAAGCTCGTGAGGGATGGAACCACATGCTTTTGCCAGGTCCAACCACAACACAGTCAGGTGTCCTATCCCTTCCTGGGCTGCTAAACAACATTGCTAAACAACAAAGTTAGCAGTTTTGGGAGCGTTAAGCAGGTGAAGTGGGGCAGTGAGCAGCAGTAGATTACTGCTTTAAGAATCCCTTTAAGGAATGCATTGATTTAAGTGTCAGTATGACCATGCAGTTTAAGAGGAAAGTGCAGTGCATAAGTACATTAGCAGGAAATGTATAAGCACAGGCTGAAGGCTTGGTAAGGCTTTGTTTTGATAGTAGAGTGTTGATTTGTATTGATGACATGATGCTATCCTGAAACATTTACTTATGGTATCTTCAGAAATATCACAAGATAGAAAAAGATACATGCCTCGTTCACTAGCCAGTGATGCTAAAAGTTGCTGTCCCCGTCTCACATTCTCTCTCTCTCACACACACACAATTAGTTACTTCTCAGTGGAAATTTAACAGTCAAACCACTTAACCTGCCTAAAAGGAGTGATTTCCAGCGTTAAGATTTCATTTAGCATCTGATGACAAGCCTTGCATTACTCCCAAAAGAAATAAGGGAGACAGAGACATTGTTGCCACAGAAACCTGGAAGAAGACACTGCAGCATTTGCACAGGGCTTAATTTGATCTACTTGAGATTGCAACCACCTTCCACTTGATGTAATTAAACCAAGAGATGTGACAAATTAAGTTGATGGTGAGAAACGAGGCGCCTGACATAACGGCAGATGATAGTAAATATTTTTAGTTTTGAAGCAAAGGGAAGATTGGGAGCGAACAGTATTACCGGGTGAGCCTGTAAGAGCTCATGTCATGTCAATGTAGTCAAAGATATCACAGATAATTTGACTGTGGCGTTGTGCACTCTGTGTTTGTGTATTGCAGTGTGCAAGAGCAAATTATTAATGAAAACAGAATGCAGTGACTTGCAAATGTCACAAAGCCACATTTTATTCACAATAGAACAAAAAATATATCATATGTTTAAAATGAGATTTTATTTCATTTCATGACTTTCATTTTTAGCTCATTTTAAATTTGATGGCAGGAATACATATTAAAAAAAGTTGGAATGGGGCAATGAAAGTCTGGAAAAGCAAGAGGCCAGAGGCAAGCCTGCAGGCCTCCTGAAATTGCTGAGACGGGGGCCAGTCCCGGTGGCGGTCCTCCGATGGCAGACCATGTTTGTCGGCTGAAGAGTGAAGGCAGTCAGGCCAGAGAGGAGGCCGTAGCCTCTCCTTACATGTGTTGTCTAAGGCCTGCAATGGGTGTCTACCGAGTTCCGAGGCCCATCTTTCCAGACAGCAGTCTCCCAAAGAAGCTGGAGGCCACGAATTGGTCTGGCCTAACCCCTTAATGGGCTGCACTGATGGGGTGAAAACGGACCATACTGTGGCCCTGGCTCGAGATTCTGGCTCACTGTCACTTTGCGAAGTTGGCTCCACCTGACCTCCAGCAGGTCCTGGGGACCTACACCCTGCCCCGGGCCAGTGGCCCGCCAGCTAACCACCAGAAACCTTGACCTCCATCTTCACCTTCATCCAGTTCAATTCAATTTATTTACAGTATACAGCGCCAAATCACAACAACAGTCATCTCAAGGCACTTTATTTTGTAAGGTTAAGACCCTACAATAATACAGAAAAAACCCAAAAATTAGACGACCCCCCTATGAGCAGCACTTGATGACAGTGAGAAGGAAAAACTCCCTTTTAACAGGAAGAAACCTCCAGCAGAACCAGGCTCAGGGAGGGGCAGCCATCTGCATCTCCAAAGACTCACTGTCATCAGACAGGCGGTTTTCAAAAGAAACCAGGAAGCATAAAATTAGGTCATATACCTCATACGCACACATCCGTTACATACAGTATGTTTCTCTACAGACTGGGCCCTGGTCTCTTAACTCCCCCTCAAACCTGAATCCTTGGTCCACTTTTCCTCACTGTCACTCTCCTCAAGTTCACTGTCCTTACTGTGGGGAGGAGTGAGCCTAACTGCTCAATCATGTTCTTTACACCCATAAAATGTTTGTGCATCCATTTCCATAGTGGATAGTACAGGAAAAAAGTTATATTAATAATAACTCTGCATCCTTGCACATCCCCATCCATAAGAATGTTATTGCTCAAACAAATGTGGGTTAAATGCACAATGCTGGCCTGTGGCAATGAATGAAAAACTACCATTTTAATATACAAGTAAGGACAAAAAGCATGTGTACTCAATCAAATATGCTTCTTTACATATTCATGCATGTATTCAAGCCTGCTAGCAGTGTCCAAAAAGGACTGTTCACCTAAAATTCATTGGCCACACTTCTCAGACTTTGTAAACTTCAGATTTACTTAAAAAAAATTGTTAAGGGACAAAGTAGTTGTTTGTTTCTTGAAGGCAACACTCTGCCATAGAGGGCACAAGTGTTGGAGATTTAAAAGACCTAAAAATATACATCTGTTATACTCATTTGCTGGCAATTTTTCTTTGTTTGTTTTTTGATACAATAAAAAAAAAAGACTTTTCTTTTATCTTGCTCAAATCTACAATATATAAATATGCAGCACAGATAACTGTGTCATTAAATAAGAAAAATGTGCAATATGCTGCTCCTTTTATGCACCTTTGACTGAGAGTGTTGCAGCTCTGCTTTTCATGTTTCCTTCTTTAGTCCGTTAAATCATAAAAAGCATTATAAAATGAATGCTAGATTTACAAAGATTGTATTTATGAAATAAATCAGGAAGAAACAAATAACAGTACAACTTTATATTCATTGTTCAGTGAAAGTTTGAAAAACAGAATTCGATGCTGTTTCCAGGACATGCAAGATCATGACATCTTGAGTGGCCGGGGTACTACTGCCCACTGGAGCCATATGCTAATGCCTGGCTGAAGGAAGCTGTCAATCCTCTGACTCCCACTCAGAGCAATCACAGAGCCCTTTAAAGAGGTGAGGCTAACTACGCAACAATCCACTCATAAACATATCAGCACAACACGCTGTCTGGTTGGTAGCTGAAATAACTGAAAAAGGTGTTTCAGGTGATGTGGATTAGTTATCTGATAGTTACAGACATTGCAATGTCTCATAATCAGTTATATGTGTAAAGAAAATTAGCTTTTACTGTCTTACACAATTCAACCTTTGTCACAGAGAGGAGACGTTCGTGTTTTCTTAATAAGTTTATAAAAACAAGTATCTCCTCGTCAGTGTGAGCAGTTTTGATTAGCCAAAGATTCTTTCATCTATAACGCACAGAGTTTACTGCATGCACTACATGTGCTGTAAAATAAAATCAGACCAGTAACATCAGCTGTTGTTACTGTAGCTCATGTAGCACAATGGGTTTGGGGTTTAATTTCTTTTGCGCCTTATGTTGCATTTGATGGTTTTTAAATGATTTCATTATGGCAACCAGAACAAAAAACATTATGCTTGTAAATTATTAGAAAAATAAAAAAAATAAGGTGCATTTCTACCCATTTATTAAAAAAATTGCAAATGTGAGCAATTTCTTCACTTATCTTTCTTTGGATATATTTGTTTACATTATTCTAAATGAGGAAGACGTTTGTCCCGTTGCAGGGCTGAGGATTCATGAGTTTAGGACACCAATTCCAGGCAAAGTCTTCGTTTTGTTTAGGATTATGTGAAATTGGTGATTATTCAGAAAGCATTTCAAAAAGCTCCAGCAGAGTGTGCTGGTGTTATCAGTCTTTGAATTCCACCATATACACGACAAAGCTGGAAATTCAACAGGACAATATACCAACACTCATAAAAACTTTTCAGATCAGATTGTAAATGAATTCATTCTTATCTGAGCATTCCCTCCATTAACTGCTCCCCCAGTCAAATGTGCTTATAAGCAGCAACATATTGCACATTATTACTTACATAATTCACAATTATCTGTGCCCATCTTTCACAGTTTATGTGAATAAAATACTTTACATAATAACAAATATACTAAAATCTGAATGAATTAAGTCAATGATGCTATTTTTAATTTAAATTGGTTACAAATGGCTAATGAGAACAGACCCCAATCTAGAGAATGAAGGAACCTGAACAAACTTCACACTGAGTCAGCTCTATAAGCTGCCACTGAGACAAACTAGGTCAGATGTGCTTCATATTTATATACAGCATAATCTGTTATCAAGTTATATGGCTCACCATTATGTGTGGGGAATCTCTCCTCTTTGCTGTGAGCTAAAACAATGCTTGGGTCATGAATTTGGACTTTGGTGTCCTGTGATGTCTGGCTGCTGAATATTTCGCGTCAGCATGCTTATGAAGCCTTGTGCAGCAGCAGTGACTAATGGGGGAGGGGGCGTAAGAGCATCGCAGGAAAGTCAACTAGCAAACATGACTTAGCTTAACTTAACATTTCCTCCTGCTGCCCTTGCAGCTCTAAATCAAATGTGTATGCAACTAATAAGCTAGTTAAGAGTGAGCGTCTTTAAACCAGTCCAGCACAAAGTGACAATGGAATATGGACATGAAGCCCTGCCTCTCAGTGGGTTAAAAAAACAAAACAAAAAACTGTGTGAACTAAAAGTCATATGGTAAATGGACTGGTCCTCATATAGAACTTTTCTACTCTACTTAAGCAATCAAAGCATATATGATTGAGACATCTGTCACTTTGTATTCTTCTATACATTACTGGCCCTCCCCTCCTCCATCCCACCTCCTCCCGTTAATATGTGATTCTCACCAACGTCCCACCACCAACTACCACCTATTCAAAGTGGGCAAAATGCACCACAATGAAATCCAGAATTCAAGCACTCAAGCAAGGACAGAGCAACAAGCAGAAACAACAACAGAAAATGTAGTGGTTCACACCGTGGGCAATGATGCTATTTCCAGGTAGCCCAACCTGGGATATGACTCCCCAACACCAACCCAGACCACCCCCAGAACCTATAGTGAGTCCTGTGTTGCTCTATGTAAATATAGTCATTATAAATCCTATGTGTAAATGTGTGCCAGGCAAGTGCTGTGCATTGAAAGAAGCGAGACAGGTGAGGTACAGTTCCACTCTACGGGAGACCAGGTGGGCAAGGGAAAAAAGCCAACAACCTCCCCAACCCCCCACACAACACCATCCCACCCCCACACCCCAAGGAGGTCATAGCCCACAGCAGGCTCAGAGGACCAACCCAAAGATCCACCGAGAGGCAGAAACCATGGTGACAGGTCACTAAAACATCCACAATCAGGTCCAGTCACCAGAGTGTGATGAATGCAAAAGACCAGACGAACAAGGGAGGGGGTGGAATCAAGCATGCCAGACACCACAACTTGGCCCCATGCATGCAAACTGCACAGATGCCAGCCTCTGTCAGGCAAAAAGCATCCATGTTCAACCCATCCCAATCTCCCCTAAACCTCCACATGTGAGACCAAGCAGCACAGCCCTAGGGCCGCCCAACAACACCCTGACAGGAACAAGGCCCCAGGACCTGCCACAGTGCAAATGAATCCACCGCCAATATGCATCCACCATGGCCATATAGCCCCCATTGAAGCATAGAGGTCCCTCCAGGATCAAAAGGAATAGAAACCCCAATTAAGTCATGCTGGAGCTCCTGGAGTGACCAGTTGCTACCTGCAAAGAAAAACGCTGAGTGAACCTGCAACAAAGATTAGAAGAGTTCATACAGAGCACTCAATTTGTATTCATAATAGCAGTGGCGATAATGTTGATCGCACATGTAAATCAAATCAATAGTAATAATATGCTTAGATAGCAAAATTAATAGCATTTTATAATAGCATCATATTCGCTGACAAGCAAAAATCAGGATTCTAGAGTTATATTTAATGAGTTAATGAATGAAGACCACATTTCAATAAAGCAAGTCCTTCTGTTTTTCAGTCAGATACGCTTTCCCTTTATATGCGTGTGTTCAATCAGGAGAATCAGCCAATGGTTATTATTAAGTGATTATTTAGCTTTGCAGTTAACAACTATAGTTTTCTCAGCAATGGATAGAGCTGTGAGTGTAGGTGTAGCTTGTTTGGTTGGAATTTGGTTTAAAGTCTATAAAAAAAAACATTAAAAAAATACGGGTAAAATGCAACACTTGCAAAAAGGACAAAAGATGAATGCTGCAGCAAAAAGT
This sequence comes from Archocentrus centrarchus, assembly GCF_007364275.1. Taxonomy (NCBI): domain Eukaryota; kingdom Metazoa; phylum Chordata; class Actinopteri; order Cichliformes; family Cichlidae; genus Archocentrus; species Archocentrus centrarchus. The sequence continues at coordinate 977,054 of NW_022060254.1, forward strand.
TATCCTGCAGATTTATCGCACAGAGCGGTAAAATTTTAATTCCAGTTAATTATTTTATTGCTGAGTGTGTTCTCAGTGCTGCTGTTCATTTCTAAGTTGATGGTTGCATATTAGAGCTCAGAAATGTTAAACTGGATATATTTAAATATTTAAGGTTACTGTCCCACAGCCTGATAAAGGAGATGAGGAAATGGTTATAGCTTCTCAGCAGATCAACGTGAAATCAATCTGATTGATTGAACAGGTATTCTTTGTGTTCTGTGTTCTAATAGCTGCAATTCCAGCAGTGTAAGAGACTTACCAGCAGATTAGGATCAAGTTTAATAACATTTTATACATTTCATAAATCATCATATTAATATATGGGCATTCCTATGACAATTGCAGCATACATTGTAAGCTTAGTTCAGTGGTTTTAGTAAGGTTCAGCTTAACAAGCTGTTTAGGATCATATATTAATGCTTATTGAACAATAAAACTGTTGTCGAATAGTCTGCAGCCAATAAATAAATAAATGTAACAATTTTTTTTTGTAGAAATAGAAAGTTGCATCTCAGAAACACAGACTTTAGATCAGGGGTGCCCAAACTCCTGATCTGCGAATTGATGTCAAAAATAACATAACATACAATTTGTCCCTTTAAGTTACTTTTTTGACATTTTGACAGTTCCCTCCAATTAAGAGGGTTAAGCAAAATGTCAAAAAAGTAACTTAAAGGGCCAAATCAATTTGCGGACCAGAAGGGGGTGGGGCCGGAAGCGGCCCGCGGGCCGCAAGTGTGGGCACCCCTGCTTTAGATGCTATTGAAAAACGTCACACCTTCCTACTCTCCTGCAGAGTTCTGAGGGGTTTTCCGGGTATGGTGACGCCTACTGACCATTCAATGAGAACTGATTGGTCAAAATCTTATCTCACATTATCTCACTGAGTGAATTACTTCATAGCAGTAGTGAGGAAAAGCGAATGCAAGTGAATGAGCGTGATTATTATGGATACAAGATTTTTTTTTTCCTATGAACATGCTGATGGATATCAGCTTCGGTGAGAAAAGTTGTGTTTGTGATGCACATGTAGTGACCTGTTATGTTACAAGCTGGTTGGATGTGCTTGAGAAACAGACTATTTTATTGCTTAAAATAGAGCTGATCACAACTTGTGGACATCTGCTTTACCGGCTGATTGCACCGCTTGGTACACCCGACCCTACAAGGAAGAATTAGCGTCTGACTTCAGCTTGTCGGTCCAGTGAACCAGTGCACCTGACTCAAACAGGCTCTCCTCCACACAGTCTCTATTTATAAGGTGCTCTACAAACCCAAACATTATGGCTAGCAGGTGGATTTTCCCATTTCAATGCAGCTAGCCATCAGAGAAGAACCACTTATTGCTTAAGACCCAGAATAAAAGTGGACAGTATGACCTTGTTTTTTTTTTAACCATAAAAGTGAGTGCTGCAGCATGGGGAAGTACAAAAGTCACCACTTAGACTGCTTTTTATTTTGCTTGTTTTACGCACAAATTTTTAAGTTCAACTTCACAAATGTGATCAGTTTCCCTTTCAAAAAGCTTCCCATGTTTTCAAGGCCAAGGCATGCTCCTGATGAGATGGTGGACTGCATCCTGAGGATCTCCCAGATTTGGATAAAGCTGTGAGCCACTATGTACTGGTGCACTGGATGCACCAGTACATAATGTTCCAGTGGCTGTCAGTTGGATTCAGGCTGAGGAAATGTGAGGGCCAGTCAATGTCATCAATCTCTTTGTCATCCAGGAACTGCCTAAACACTCTAGCCACATAAAACCTAGAATTGTTCTGCACCAAGAAGAACCCAGGGCCCACTGCACCAGCTTAAGACCTCACATTAGGTCTGAGGATTTCATTCTGGTCCCTAACAGCAGTCAGGGTACTGTTGGCAAGTAACTTTATTTGTACCCGAGAGTAAATTTGTTTTGCAGTGCAGGGAGCCAGCTCATAAAAATGTTACATGATAGGAACAAAACTGCTTTTATAACGTTGGTTTTACACGTGGGCATTTGTGTCCTGAGTCCTGTAGTGTCCTTTAAAGATTGATCCAGATATCCTCTGTACCTGTCTGGAGTACAGAGACTCTGGATTTAACTGCTTACTGGACCACTTCACTATTCGGTTCAGGTAATTCTTATTTTTAAAGAGACAGATTATCAAACCAGGCCACCAAGCAAAAAGGATAAAACAATTCAATAAAGGCCCAATCAATCAGGGTCATCAATGTTTTATCAATATTAAAAGATGACAGTTTTGAGGCAATGCAGACACTGGTTCTGCATTTTAACTATTAATCAAACAGTAATAGTTAAAAATTGTTTCTAAAAATGCAGTTTTGACTAACAAACGCATTCTAGCTGCTGAGATTAAGCAAGAATTCAAAATCTCTGTAGGTTCTCAGTCATCCAGGTCATAGTAGTCTATGGGGCTTGAAAAAAGGCGACTGGACTTCTTTTTGTTTCTTGAAGACGTTTCACCTCTCATCCAAAACGCTTCTTGAGTTCTCAAACCAAAAGGTGGAGAGACCCAGGTATTTAAACCCCTGTGGGTGTAGTCCCCTGGAGGTGGATGTGACCCTCTATTGTTCATCCAGTGAATAAAACAAACACATGAACAATAGAGGGTCACATCCACCTCCAGGGGACTACACCCACAGGGGTCTCTCCACCATTTGGTTGAGAACTGAAGAAGTCTTTCGGATGAGAGGTGAAATATCTTCAAGAAAATAAAAAAAAAGAAGTCCAGTCGCCTTTTTTCAAGCTCCTGAGAAGAATTCAAAACCACTTCCAAAATATGGTAAATGGACTGGTTCTTATTTAGCACCTTTCTCCTCTACGTTGAGCACTCAAAGCGCTTTATACAACCTGCCTCATTCACCCATTCACACAAGCACTTCTTTCTACAGTTAAGAGCTATCTAACACTCACACACATTCATACTGTGACGTTGCATCGGAGAGCAGCTTGGGGTTCGGCATCTTTGCCCAAGGATACTTTGGCATGCATCTGGAGCAGCCAGGGATTTTTCAGGTAACCAGTCACATGTTAGACAAAGCAGGACTTTTCACATGGGTAACCCAGAAAATTCAGAAGCTTCTAATGTGATAAAAGTCATGAAAAGTTCTAAAGCTAAATAGATTTAGGCAGTTTTGCCATCTAGACCTATCCTGTGAACAACGCAAAAACAAAACCAGTGAAAACTGCAAACTAAATTAAACATTAGAAAACTCTATGCAAAATAAATAAATATCCCGCATAGGAATCAAACCCAGTGTCAGTCTCAGAAACGTAATGCTGTACTGCTAATAGCATTAACATAGCGGCCGGTGCCCCCTTTAGTTTCAGTACAGCAGATTTTCTGCTCTAACGGCAGTAAAAGCAGAAATGTAACCCATGAGTGTATTAAACTAAACAGAAGTGTGTTTTATTGCAAATAAATCTAACTTATTTGTAATATGATGGCAATGTCTCTTGTATTATCCGGCACCTGTAGCAAAGATTTAAAATAAGCTTCCGAACAGGATTCATGTTACAGAAGTCAATAAAGTTGTGGTCACGGTACGTCAGCGTCTAGCTAGCGCTACAAGCATTTTTTTTTAAAGTGGTACGGTAATTCCAAATGAAATTTTTCAAACAATGTAACAAATATTACTAAATATAAACTGTTTCTATATAGTTTGAACCACGATGTGTCTTTCTACCTAAACGTACAGCTGCTGTGTGTTCCCAGAGAGAAATAAATTAATGTGTTATGAGTTTACTCTGAGAAAGCAAGTAAAATATAAGAAGACAGGAATAAAATATGAGAGGTTATCTTCAAAAGGTAAAGACTGCTCAGCTAGAGTCACCTGACAAACTGGAAATCTGATTCTTACATTTACTATTCTAAATTATGACCGGATCAATGCATCATACATGTGTTGTTGAAGTTATCTTTGTGTGAAATGTCTGATACAGTTTAGAGCAGGCCAAACTGGTTAGTTTACAGTACTATGGTAAAGTGGGCTGGTGCCGAGCAGACTCTGGTGCTCTTTGTCATTTTAATGGTTGCATCAAGAATCGTAGTCACCGATAAATTTAATATTATTAGATTCACTCACTTAATTGTACTGTTTATACTGGTTTACATCTTTTAGAAGCTGGAAATCAGCCATGAGAGCTCATATAGCATCTGCTTACATCCCGTGGAATCCAGCTGGTCACAAAGATCAACGAAGAGCAGTAAGTCTCAGAGCAGCAGCACAAATCAGCTAATCATAGCCTAAACACTGAGAAAAATCTAGTGGCGCTCACAATGCAAATTATTATGTGACTCTTGTCTAAGTGATTCTTTCCCCCCCACAGTACACTACCTACATCCGATCTCAAGGTTCCCCCACATTCCAAATCCCACTTTAACCCATCGTTCTTTAAAGTGAGACTAAATTTCTGTCATTTCTACATAATTGTACTTTTTAGAATAAATAACTTTCATGACTACATCATGTGCTTTCGTGCAGTAGTGGATGTCAGTGCCAGTAAGATGTGCTTTGAAATAGTTTGGCTTCACATCTGCAACCACCAGCAGCCTCCTCCTAATCACAGCACTCAGGCTCACCAGGACTGGGAATACACAGACCTGTGTGTGTGTGTGTGTGTGTGTGTACTGTCACTTCCCAGCAAGCTACAAATTACTCATTACTCAGCAAATGTAATAATGTTGCATCATGAATAACATGGAAGCACTGCTACTTTTAAAGCTGCGGGCCATTTTGAACCATCCCACCAAATCCTCTCCTCCTGCAAGCACCCTGGAAACGTCTGGAAGCTGGGAAGTGTCACATGGAACTGTTAATGCGCCAGAAAGGCTTGATTTGCGCTACAAGATGATTCAAACATGGCCTCTATCTCCTCTTCTGATGCCTTCTGTGTTTGTGCGGATTGCAGTGGTTTGCATCTTTTTCAGGCCACGCTGCTCTGTGGATGGATGTGCAGGACTTCTGTCAAGACATCATGGTTGTAACCTGATCGAATATGACCATATAAACAGGCCCCACGCAAGAAAATAAGACATCCACGCAGAATGCATCATCTCTCCCTCTCGGGGCTTAACAACCTATCGTGCAATTTCTGACACACAAGCGCAAGCGTCTGCACACAGGGGATTCCTCCGCACAACACAAGCTACATACTGCGAGCTCACACCCTCCTTACGCAGAAGCACACATTACCTACTACACACACACATACACAGCAGCAGCGGGGATGTAGAGGTAGCCTATATAATAACAGCCAAACTAAAACCCGCTCTGAATCACTCCCGTTAGTCGGACATCACATAAATCTATTTACCTCATAGAGACTCACGTCAGGCTTAAAAAGGGCGATAAAGTCAACAATCCACGAATTAAAAGGTGACTTCAATCTCCATCACCTCCCCAGAAGAGCAATAAAGCATAAAAGAGGCCAGCTGGCGTCTCCTGCCATCTGCTCCTTTGTAGAGGAAGCTGCTGTAAGAAGAAAGCTGTAAGAAGGACAGGTGATGGGAACATTGGGATAAACAGGCCCGTACCCGCTGATGTTTGCCAACGGAGGTCCGGTACCGGCTCGGATCTGTGCGTAATTCCTCCTGTTGATGGGAGTCTTCGCGCGGGCTTTGTCAGTCGCCGCACGGCCTGGGAAGCGTAAAGAGGTGTGAAGGAGAAGAACAGGAAGCGCAGAGCATCGAGAGCGGCAGCATCGCCTCTCTTCCGTTCACGTTACACCGGAGCCTGAGTCACGTCGATTCCTCCCAGATATAGCAGTAAACAGCCAGCTGTCACGCCTACGTCTCTCTCTCTCTGTCTCTCTCTCTCTCAGTTCAGTTGGCATGGCAGTTTCTGCCAAAGCACCAAAATATCATTTATAATAGAATGAAAGAACGATAATAGAAAAAAAGAATATAATAACACAAAGGTCGATACATGTCAGTTTTTCAATTAAATTCATTTCAGCATTCAATATTAATTTCAGCTCAATTCCAGCATGCTCATTTTAAAACTCTACTTTGTGTGTGTGTGTGTGTGTGTGTGTGTGTGTGTCTTGACTTATGTGTTGACATATGTGTCCTGTCTCCCTGGGTTATTTTTTCATTTTGAGATGTCATGTAGCTCATTGAAATTTAGAATGAACAGAACTGAACGGGTTAAAGTTTACTGAACGATTTCCATTTTAGGTGGAAACATATCCATGTTCTTTTTTTCTGTCAGCTGCCATGATTTTTTTAAGTCTCCCTTGTTCAGTTGCTAGAGCCTGTATTTGGTTAGGATCTGTCTTTGACAGTTAGGAGATATTGTGCCAGTTTATAATCATAACATTTTGATCTGGTTTGGCTTTTAGCACCCCCAGTCTTTAAGATAGGCTTCTTTGCATCATGTTGTAATTTTATTCGATTTTTATCCTGAATGGTGTTTGGAAAGCAGTGTTTGATGGGGGGGGGGGGGGGGGGGGGGGGGCAGTTAATCTCATCACCAGGGGGCGCCTTTCTGGGCTCATCTCTTGGGTTTGGATGTCTTTGGAATGCAGAGATTTAAGGTGATTTCCACAGTGTGTCTTTTCTCCTGTCTACTTCCCCTCAGCCCCAACCAGACACAGCAGATGGCTGCCCCTCCCTGAGCCTGATTCTGCCTGAGGTTTTTTTTTCCTTCCCACGGTCACCAAGTGGTTGCTCGTAGGGGGGGTCATCTGATTGTTGGGGTTTTTGGAAGGGTTTGTAGGGTCTTTACCTTACAATATAAAGCACCTTGAGGTGGCTGTTGTTGTGATTTGGTGCTATATAAATACAACTGAACTGAACTGAATTAAAAAGTTTGAGTGCTCTCTTTTTCATGTTAATTATGAGTTGGTATCTCCCTACACAATATCTTACTATTTTTTTTATATGGTGTATGTGTTTGTTAATTAAATTATGAAGGGTACAATGATCAAGCATAATATTATGATGACTGACTGGTGGAGTGGATAACACTGATTGCCTCTTCATCGTGGCACCTGTTAGTGGATGGGATTTATCAGGAAGCAAGCAAATGTTTTGTCCTCAAAGTTGATGTTAGAAGCAGGAAGAATGGGCAGCATAAGGATCTGAGAGTTTGACGAGGGCCGAATTGTGATGGATAGATGACTGGGTCAGAGCATCTCCAAAACTGCAGCTCTTGTGGGGTGTTCCCAGTCTGCAGCGGCCAGTATCTATCAAAAGTGGTCCAAGGAAGCAGCTGCAGGGTGATGGGCGGCTGATGCATACGACAAAGGCTGGCCCGTGTAGTAGTCTGATCCAACAGATGAGCTACTGTAGCTCAAATAGCTGAAAAGGTTCATGCTGGGTCTGACAGAAAGACTTCAGAATGTGTTGGGTAGCCACAGACCAGTCAGGTGCCCATGGTGACCCCTGTCCACTGCCAAAAGCACCAACAATGGGCACGTGAGCAATCAGAACTAGACCACGGAGCAATGGAAGAAGGTGGCCTGGTTTTCTTTTAAATCACATGGACAACCAGGTGTGTGAGCTTTGCTTACCTGGCAGCAGGATGCAGTATAGGAAGAAGGCAAGCCAGAAGCCAGCAGAGGCAGAGTGATGCTTTGGGTAATGTTCTGCTGGGAAACCATGGGTCCTGCCATCCCTGTGGATGACATGTATCACCTGCCTAAGAATTGTTCAGACCATGTGCACCCTTTCATGGAAACAGTATTTCCTGATGGCTGTGGCCTCTTTCAGGAGGATAATGCGCCCCGCCACAAAGCAAAAAAGGTTTCAAGAGCACAGCAATGACTTTGGGGTGTTGACTTGGCCTCCAAATCCCCCAAATCTCAAATCAATTGAGCACGAAATGTGCTGGACAAACAAGTCCGATCCATGGAGTCTTCACCTCACAACTTACAGGACTGCAAGGATCTGTCGCTAATATCTTGGTGTCACATGCCACAGCACACCTTCAGGGATCTAGGGGAGTCGACGCCTGATGGGTCAGGGCTGTTTTGGCAGCCAACAGAGGACCAGTACAATATTAGGCAGGTGGCCATAATCTTATGTTTGATTGCTGTATATAAATATATAGTCAGTAGTGATGGAGTGTTCATCAAGAAAATCTAGTATTTTGTTTATAATACTACTGAATGTTTTAATTGCATGATTAATTGATTTAAAAATAAACTCCATTTGACACAAAGGTCTCTATTACAGAATGATACGATGTGGTTTGGAGGGAAACAATATGGTGTGATGAAATAGGTGTATTTGGAAAACTGCTGTGCTGTTAAAACTGATTTCTTCACTCAGAAACAAGGACTTCATCATAGCTGCAATTTAAGTCTGAATTTATTTAATATATATGTGCTGTCCTCACAACATGTGAGCCAGTATGCTGCTAGACAGCCAGCGAACAAAATGAAGATAGCTCCACACAAGGCTTGCTTTTCTTGTAACTAATGGAGGTTCTCTTTTAATATCTTTCTTTTTTCTTTCTTTCTTCATGTTTTGTAACTAAAAATACAGAAATAAGAAGAACAATGAATTACAAACTGTTAGAAATATATACTGTGCTACATTCGGAAACACTTTGGAAACTAAAAACACACATATATAAATTCTATTTTATAATTATTTCTGCATATAAACTTAAATTGATGTGCTAGAACATTCACGAATACTCACAAAGACAAACGTTTTCCAAGGAACAAGCGTAAAGAGCACATTTAACACAAAGTCGGAGATTTGCTGTTTCTCAGCCAAGAAAGCTGGCGTGACTTTTTACCGTTGGAGAAAAGACGTTTAAGATGTACTATTGTAATGAGAGCACCACTCCTACTCCAACAGTCACCACAAAGAAAAAGCAACATACAGATATCTCACTCTGATAATTTCTCAGAACACTTCTTAAAACTGATTTACAATGAATTAAACCTATTTATTAATTAACTATGAACTGATTTCTTAACTTAATAATGTCTTTACATTAAAGACATCACACTCCCCGCTTGATATAATCACATTATATCACAACAAACATCAATACAACATATTTAAACACTTTTTTGCTCTTGCTTCAAGCATACTCATTGAGTCTCTGAAAGCAGAACCACAATCTCTGAGATTGGTCTTAGGTAAACCTTGGGAGTCCCTTCTTTCACAATCCGTACTTCTACTTTGCGGACCTTCATGTCGTTGCTGTGAAAGGCTTTTGTAACTAGTCCCATAGGCCATTCGTTCCTGTTAACTTGGGCATCCTTTAACAGGACTACGTCTCCTTCTTTCACATTTGGCCTGTTTTCAGTCCATTTTGCACGACTCTGTAAGGTGGACAAATATTCTCCTTTCCACCTTTTCCAAAAAGTGTCGGCAAGGTGTTGCACCCGTTTCCATTGCTTCCCATACAATTGTCCTGAAGAGGAGTTCCCAGAAGGGGCAGAAACCGTATCCATCTTCTGTGTGAGTAGCATCGCTGGGGTGAGTATTGCAGGACAGTCTGGGTCAGTGGATATTGGGACAAGAGGTCTTGCATTAATAATCGCCATCACCTCTGCCATAAAGGTACTCAAGACTTCATGATTGAGACTTGTTGGTCCTTTCTGTAACAGCATTGCATCCAGAATGCGCCTTGCAACCCCGATAAGCCGTTCCCAGGATCCTCCCATATGCGACGCATGAGGCGGGTTGAAAACCCAGGAGCATCCTCTTGCCTGGAGGTAGTTTCCCACTGCTGTGTTGTCTGTGTCTAAGCCCAATTCCTTACATGCTCCTACAAAATTGGTGCCTCTGTCTGAGCGCAGAAGTTTGGCTGGTCCACGAATAGAAAAGAACCTTCTTAAGGCATTTATGAGACTGTCTGTAGACATGGTCTCAATGAGTTCGATGTGTACAGCCCTAGTTGACATGCACGTGAAGAGCACCGCCCATCGTTTGCTCTGGGCACTACCACCTCTTGTGCGTCGTGTTACAACTGTCCATGGCCCGAAAACATCTAAGCCTACAGTGGTGAAGGGAGGTTCGGGGGTTACCCGGTCTGCAGGTAGGTCCGCCATTTTCTGGGCCTCCATCTTACCTCTCAGTTTACGGCATGTGATGCACCTATGAATGACTGAAGACACAAGACGCTTACCTCCAACTATCCAGTAGCCAGCACCACGGACAGCTCCTTCGGTAATGTGTCGTCCCTGATGAGCCACTTGTTTGTGGAAGTGTCTCACAAGTAGTGTAGCAATGTGACTGGCAGATGGAATAATCACAGGATGCTTTTCATTTTCCTCAAGTTCAGCAGAGGAGAGACGGCCACCAACACGTAAGAGGCCATCTTTGTCCACCACTGGATTGAGCTTTTTAAGACTGTCATGTTTTGTGTTTGTCTGTTTTCCTTCCTTGGTGTTTTTCAGTGTCCTTTTGAAAGCGTCATGTTGGACAGCTCTGATGACAACAGCTTCTGCTTGTTTGTTCATTCGTCTTCTGTTTGAAGAATGAAACAACATGAATAAGCCTAGCTATGCTTTTACAGAGTGTGGTCCAGCTTGAGTATCTCTCAAAGCGTTGAGAGCCTAGGCATGACTCTGATGTTACAGTTATCAATGCCTTGACTTCTGGTCGTATCTCTTTATCAGTTTTGGGTTCAATGAGTGGGAAAGGGTTGGTCTCATGTAACTCTGCAGATTTGTCTGAATACAGAAAAGCTGGGCCTGGGAACCAGTTGCTGTGTTGCAGCTCAGCTGCTGGAATAGACCTCGTGGCTTGGTCAGCTGGATTTAGAGCAGTTGGGACATAATGCCATTGGCTAGGGTGTGTGGATGCTCTAATGCGCGTGACCCTGTTGGCAACATACATGTAGAACCTTCTTGAGGAGTTGTGTATATACCCTAGCACAATCCTGCTGTCAGTGAAGAATTTCACATTGTCCACTTTTATGTCCAACTCGTCTCTGATCAGCTCAAACATGTCAACAGCAAGCACGGCAGCACAAAGCTCAAGGCGTGGTACTGTGTGTGCAGGGCGGGGTGCAAGATTTGACTTCCCCATAACAAAACCCACGTTGTTCTGTCCTTCACTGTCAACAGTACACAGGTAAGCCACAGCTCCTATTGCTACAGTAGAGGCATCAGAAAAAATACACAGCTCTTTCTTTATCATTGAACTCAATGAACCTGGACTGTAGCACCTTGGTACCTGGAGGTGTTCTAGAGCTTTCAAAGAGCTTCTCCATGAGAGCCACATCCCTTCCTTTTCTGCGGGTAGGGGTGCATCCCAGTCTCTCTCATCAGACGACAACTCTCTAAGCAGCGCTTTACCCTGCATTATTATGGGAGCCACGAAGCCCAAAGGGTCATAAAGACTGTTGACTGTAGACAATACTCCCCTTCGTGTGAATGGTTTGACTTCATTGGATACAGAGAAAGTGAAGCTGTCATTCTGCAGGTTCCAACACAATCCTAGGCTCCTCTGAACAGGGAGGGGATCTACTCTGAGGTCCAAGTCTTTGAAATCCTTTGCGTGGTCCTCAACAGGGAAAGCTTCCATCACCTGACTGCAGTTTGATGCCACCTTGTGGAGATGCAGATTGGACTCTGCCAACATATTCTTGGTTCTCACAAGCAGGTCAATGGCCTCCTCTGGTGTGGCGACTGATGTGAGCCCATCATCAACATAAAACTGTCGCTCTACAAACTGTCTTACATCTGAGCCATGTTCTTGTTCACCCTCTTGAGCAGCTCGTCTCATGTAGTAAATGGCTACAGCAGGTGACGGGCTGTTCCCAAAAACATGAACTTTCATTCTATACTCGACCACATTTTTTGTGATGTCATTGCTCTCATACCAGAGATAGCGAAGATAGTCCCTGTGGTCTTCGCATACAAGGAAGCAATAAAACATTTGCTGTATGTCAGCTGTTACGGCTATGGGCTCTTTTCGAAACCTTAACAGTACCCCTAGCAACGAGTTGTTGAGGTCAGGTCCGCTAAGGAGCACTTGGACATTCCATCACACTCTGCACTAGAATCAAACACGACCCGTATTTGGTCCGGCTTCTGTGGATGATATACACCAAAGGTTGGCAAATACCAGTGTTCTTTACCTTCGGGTAGAGGTGGAGCGAGCTCAGCTTGATCGTTATCCAGCATTTTCTGCATGAACTGGATGTAATGATCTTTCATTTCTGGTTTCTTCTCCAGATTCTTTCTGAGTGAGCAGAGGCGTTTCAGGGCTTGCTGTCTATTGTTCGGAAGTCCTTTTCTTGGGGAACGAAAAGGTAGTGGTGCAACCCAGCTGTTCTCATTGTTTGCAGGTGCATTGTTTGGCCCGTTAATTTGCTCACGTACCTTATGCACCCTGAGGATGTCCCTTCCCAGGAATAAAAGGATAGGAGCGTGATGTCTACAGGTTGGATTTTGTCTGCCAGTGGGAGGAGATGCGGATGATGGTGAACAATGTCAGGAGAGGGTATCTCTGTTCTGTCATCTGGCACAGAGTCACATTCAATCAAGGGAGGTAGCTGGATGTTCAGTTTGCCATCCATGGACTCTATAAAGAAGTTGACAGCTCTCCTTCCTGCTGTCTGTGCTTTTCCTGAGCAGGTCTTTAAGGTGTATGGAGCAGGTCTGTCTTCGATTTCAAACAGATTGAAGAATTCAATCTGTTTGTATATGTATATAAATAAACTTGCTGTTCAGCTTGATCAATGTGCTGCTCCTGTCTCCTAGATAGTGAGGTGAAATCTCTGTTTAATGCTGATGAAGTTGTTCTACTGCATCCTACCAAAGAGACTACAGCAACAGCTGGGCATAGTACTGTCCAAACTGGGCAGTGGCAGAACATGTGGAAATTTAAAAAAAACAAAACCTGATATCATAATTTCTCAAAAATGCCCCAGATCTCAATACCAGTTCACTATAAATAACCAGGTCACTGAACACAGTATGAGCCATATCTAACTTGGTATAACCATGATAGCTTCAGGAAACTTCAACATGGCAGCAAATACTCTAAAAAAGTGCTCAGTATCATGTAACCACTGTGGCAGGCAAGCAGTGGACCCCAAAGCAGGACTCCAGAGGCAGAGACTAAACTTGGTCTTCAGCTTTATTAGCTTGAGCACAACAAAACCAAACACACTTGAACCCAACTGAAGGTAAAGGTGAACAGTGGGATGAGACTGACGACACGACGAGGGACAAAAGCAAACTGCAGGCAATACAGATGGGTAACGATACTATACATATGATACTAACGAGACAAGGGGAAGCAAAACTGAAGACAATGCACAGGGAACAGGAGACTAGGAAAATAAAATGGGAAACAAGGACACTGAAGCAAACAAAACATAACTAACTCAGATAAAACTCAGATAGCTAAACTAAGGAGGCCTGAGCATAAAACCCAAGAGCATAACCCACAACACAAGAAAACCCAGAGAAAGTAACAACAAAGGAATCTCTCAAAGTAAAACCAAACTCAAATCTACAGTTCAAGAGGTCCAACCAAAAATGCTGGGTCAGCAGACCCAGGATCATGACGCTGAGGGCTCTGAATAAGCAGCCAGTTGGCAGCTTCAAAATGATGCTGGCGTTATCGGCATTCTGTGCAGCCAGAAACTGAAGGAGAAGTCGTGTTGTTTAAAAAAAAAGTTTAAAAACCAAGAATTGCAATGCATTGCAATGAATTAATAAGCAACTGAAACAGACTCAGACTCTAATAACAGAGGGAGAAAATAATATTTTTTGAAGCACGCTGTTCTTTAGTCACAGCTTACTGTTTGTAACCGTCTCATTTTTTCTGCCCTTGTTTGTACGGGTATTTCTCCAGAGCATTTGTTAATTATTGTAATATTATAATTATTGATGGTCTGGTATAACAAGTAGCCTTGTTTAGGGCCTGTCTGTGTCATTGTTTCACAGAATATCATCATCAAGATGCGATGATAGTTAAAGTGGCCAATAGCTGTTACTGAGGAGAAGGGTGTCAGATTGTTTCGAAACCTTGATACAATTCTCACACAACGCTTTAAAAGTTTCAGTATTTCACAAGTCAAGTCAAAGTGCTGTACATCTAAAATAACCAAATAACATAATAGATAAGATAAAATGGCAAAGATAAGAAAGGAAAGCTAAAATAAGAGAACCTGAGTAAAAACAAGCCAGAGGAGTGTCTAATGTTGGAGAATTCCTGATGTGAAGGAGCAGTTTGTTCCACAGCTTTGGAGTAACAACTCCAAAGATCTGATGCCCTCTGTGCTTTAATCTGGACCTCGGGACAGTTAGGAACGTTTGCTCAGCAGACCTCAGTCCAGAGGGATCTTTTAAAGATCACAGAGGTAAGAAGGCACCAACACATGCAGTGCCTTTAAAACAAATAAACCTTGAGGTCAGTTCAAAAACTGACTGGCAGCCAGTGTGGGCAAGCTAATGTGGGAGCTATGTGGTCTCGCTGCTGCCTTTTGGATCAGCTGCAGTTGGCTAAGTAGTGACAGACTGACGACTGAATAAAAACTATTACAATAGTCAGATCGAGATGAAATGAAGGCATGGACGGCTGTCTCAAAGTCTCTGAAACAGAGGAATGGCTTCACTTTTCTGAGTAGCCACAGATTAATAAAAAAAAGAAGAAGCTAGTTTTAATGACAGTATTAATGTGTTTGTCAGAAAGTTAGACTACTGCCAAAGATAGCTCCCAAGTTCCTCGCAAAGGTTTTTTTTATAAGTCTTTAAAGGTCAGAGAATGTAGAGGTCAGGAGCTCCAAACACAATGACCTCTGTTTTCTGTTCATTTAAGTTAAGAAAATTTAAAGCCAACCATGTCTTAATGTCCTCCAAACAGTCCAATAAGGCCTTCAGAGGACTCACTGATTTACGTTTCAGTGACAGGTGAGTCATCTGCATAACAATGAAACAAGTTTTTTTGTTTTTTAAAATTGAGCCTAGGGGGAGTAAATAAATTGAAAAAAGAACTGGGCCAAGAATGGACCCCTAGGGGAACTCACATGAGAGCAGACTTTTTGAATAAGACATATCCACCAGACAAACTGTGAAACTTCTGTTGGATAAATAAGATTTAAAGCATTCCAGTGCGGCCCCTTTGAGTCCAACAAAGTGCTCCAGCTCCAGATAAGGATACCATGAGCTAGGGTATCAAAGGCAATACTAAGGTCTAATAATACTAAAA
Organism: Archocentrus centrarchus; assembly: GCF_007364275.1. Classification (NCBI taxonomy): domain Eukaryota; kingdom Metazoa; phylum Chordata; class Actinopteri; order Cichliformes; family Cichlidae; genus Archocentrus; species Archocentrus centrarchus. The sequence continues at coordinate 992,230 of NW_022060254.1, forward strand.
TGGCAGAATCACCCAAGTCAGTAATAGTTAAAAGGTCATTTAAAACTTAAAAGTGCACTTTCAGTGCTACGGTGTGCTTTAAATCCAGACTGAGATACTTCAGTAATGCCATTATGATCTAATAAGGTCTGGAGATGAAGGTGGATGAAACTGTTGGATCATAGTTTTGTTTTATAAGAATAGGCTCCACCACAGCATTATTAAAACCAGCAGGGACACACCCAGAATTATTGTAAGACTGCTCTTGATAATAGACAGCACACTCATTCCCACAGTATGAAAAACATCTTTCAGTAGGTGAGATGGGATAATATCCAAGGGAGAGCTCATTGGTTTTAAGTGGGTGACTCAAAGTGGTCAAAAGCAACAGAGGTTGATGTGTGAGCAGACGAGTCAGTGATGGGAGGGATAATATGAGACATGAGATTAGAAATCTTATCAACAATGAATTTCAGTACACTCTCACACATGGGTTTAGATGCTACAAGAGGAGCAGCACTGGGCGGATTAAGAACAGTCTATGATACTGAATAAAATATGAGGTCTGTGACAGTTATTAGATGCAATCTGTCTGACCTGTCTGAGTTCTCTGGCACGATTCAAACTAAGGTTTTAGGTTTTAGACTCGTAGCTCTGAGAGGAGCAGTGGAATCAAGGATTTCTGAGCAGGCAGCAGTGATCTGTGCTCAAATATAAAAAATAAGGCACGATTACTGTTTGGATAAGAGCAAGCAAAATGATCAGCAGTAACTGAGGTGACCATGTGAGATCGGTGTTCAGACACATCAGACTGACATGAAAGTGAAATCTCAAATGTTGCAGGCATGTGATCGGAAAAATGAACATTCACAGATTTCACGAGGTCGACCGCCAGACAGCACAAGATCCAAAGTATGTCCACGCTCGTGTGTTGGGCTTTAACTGACTGAACAAGATTAAAAGAATCAATACGATTTAAAAACTCATTAGTCAGCTGTGTATTTAAGCAGCAAATGTGAATATTAAAATCCCCTAGGATTTAAACACGGTCTTATCTCAGCATAATTCCTGCCAAGAATTCACATAAGTCTTGAATAAAGTCCTTGTTGTATTTCGGTGCTCGGTAAACTAGTGCGCACAGCACTGGAGTGGACAGCTTGATTTCAAACAACTGCATTTCAGAGCTGGAGGAAACATCAGCTGTTAACTGTTTTTATGGTTTCAGAATCAAAGTCTTATTTGCTAGTGAGCTAGCATTAAGCAGAGCCAGCCTGGCTAAAACAGAGTCACTACAGGTGAGATGCATGACCACCTTTCATTCCACCTCTGCATAGACGGGGCGAGGGATGCCGTGGAAGCTGGGCAGTGAGTTGTGGAGCCACATGCATGATCCACTGATAAGTGGGTTCCAGTGACAACCAGCAGAGAAGCATAGCTTTCAAATGTTCCTGACACACCACCTTGTTTCCATGCTTTCTGTCCTTGCTGGAAGGAGGGCAAGGTGGACAGAACTTAATTTTACTTCAGCTTTACTGCTGGAACACTGGATAAGCAGAGCTGGACAGGTCCAGCAGCATACAATAAATAGGAAACTCACTTTAACTAACTAGCTAATAGGCAGACAAGAGAGCACACAGTGCAAGGAAAACCAATGATAATGATGTAACAAAGGAAAAGGGATAACTAAGGGAGGGTTCAGGGTCACCTGATCAAGTTCTAACTATAAGCTTTATCAAAAGTTCTGAGTTTTAGGTCTAATCTTAAAAATAGAGAGGGTGTCTGCCTCCTGAATCCAAGCTGGGAGCTGGTTCCACAGAAGAGGCGCCTGAGAGCTGAAGGCTCTGCCTCCCATTCTGCTCTTAAGTATCCGAGGAACCACAAGTAAGCCAGCAGTCTGAGAGCAAAGTGCTCTATTGGGGTGATACGGTACTATAAGGTCTTTGAGATAAAGTGTTGCCTGATTATTCAAGACCTTGTATGTGAGAAGAAGGATTTTAAATTTAATTCTGGATTTAACAGGGAGCCAATGAAGAGAAGCCAATATGGGAGAAATATGCTCTCTCTTTCTAGATTGGATGAACTCGTAGATTTTGTCTCAAAGCAGCGAGAATGGAATGAACCCAGCAAGAACAAAGATGGAGAAGCATGCAACACCAGTTTCAGCAGATTCAAACTCAAGTGAAAGAAACGAGAGATGAGCAACAGGACCAAGAGGATTTCTGGAGGGATAATGACAGGCAAAGTGAGGATGGAGGTGAATCTGATGAGGGACCCAGTTTGGCTGGTCTGGGTCAGATGTGGTCTCTGCTGAGACATGAACCATCTACTCACAGAGAACCCGCTCAGTCCAGATGAAGACATTTCCTCATCACATTTGAGAGGATGATTCAAGACTGGTGTTGGCCTAGAGAGGAGCGAGCAGTGCTTATGTGCTCTTAACCATCGGCATACACTTCAGAATCAGCAAAGTAAAAGACACAGTTCAGTTCAATTTATATAGTGCCAAATCACAACAGTCACCTATATTGTGAGGAAAAGACTGTACAGTAATACAGAGAAAACTCCAATAATCAGATGACCCCCTATGAGCAAGCACTTGGCAAGCATTCCTGCCAAGTATGAGATAACTGCCAACACTTACAAAGGAAGATTTCAAGCTTTGTATATTCATCCAGGTGAGACTGTGAGAGAAGTTTATGCATGACTAAACGATCTGTTTTAAAAGTAGGTGAAAGCTAAAAAATCCACTGGGGAAGACATTTCTGAACTGATCATCCTGGAGCAGTTTCTAAGGATGTTCCACCCAGCTCCATCGTGGTCCTGGGCCTTTTGAAGGTTTTGCAGTTTGGTATTTTCCCTTAGTGGTTTCAATTTTAAGTATTTAGTTTTCTATTGCAGTGTTTGGGGTTTAACCTCAGTGTGCCTGCCTCCCTGTGTGTAAAGTCTGTGTTTCTGTCTATTGTGTTTAGTCATTTCCTGTTTTATTTTGATAGTATTGTGACAGCCCTCTGCCTTGGCCAGGGCCTGCTGTTGCTTGTTTGTCTGTCTGTCTGTTTGTCTTGCAGGTTCCTGGTGTGCGGAGTTAATCAGTGCAACTGGGAGCACCTGGCCACTCTCCCTGGAGCATTTTAAGAGCTGGCTGTCTCAACTGTGTTATTGACTATGTCAATGGTTTTAGGAATAGACTGTTTGCAGCAGGGGGAGGTGGCAAAGGAAAATCTGGGCCTTGGCTCAAAGTAAAATGAAGAGGCTGTTTGATTAAGGTGCTGAGCACTGACAATTCATGGCTGGGGACCAGGTCTTGGGCCTGTTGCCTTTGGAAAGCTTGCCCTTGCAGGCAAAGTTTACGGCTCCCCATGAGGTTCTTGAACATGTATCTGAACAAAATTACATCATAGTCACCCCTAAGCGTAGGAAATCAACCCAGTTATGCCATGTGAACTTGATAAAACCTTATTATTCCCAGCTGCCTGGTTCTTCTGATGCTGAAGATCAGTCAGGTTGTGTGGTTCCAGCATGTTCAGGGGGAGGGTGTCGGTAGTCTCGGTTCCTCAGACTGTGGCACCCGAGCTGGAGGACAGTTTACCGTGCCCTGACTCTGCTGTGGTGGAGGGACGTTTGAGGAATTCAGAGCCACTTTGTAAGTTACAGGTTTTGTTGGGACATCTGCCTGAGTCAAAGCAGGCGGATTTGTCCAAACTGATTAAGGAATTCCCACGCTTTGGTGATACTCCCACTCACACCCATATTATAGAGCATGTCATTGACATTAGTGAAACACAGCCAATTAGACAAAGGTTCTACCGTGTCAGTCCTGAAACAAACATCTGGAGGCTGAGGTGATGTACATGTTAAGCAATAGAATTGCTGAGCCATCGTCAAGCTGGGCGTCACCTTGCCTTTTAGTCCCAAAGTCAGACAGTACCCCTAGGTTTTGTACTGACTTCCACAAGGTGAATGCAGTTACTAAGCCAGATTCCTTCCCATTGCCACGTATGGAAGATTGTATTGACCAGGTAGGCCATGCCAAGTATGTTAGTAAATCTGATTTACTGAAGGGGTATTGATTGGCAGGTCCCATTGTCTGCACATGCACAGGAAATCTCTGTATTCATTAAGCCAAATGGCTTATTTATACAAAGTCATACCTTTCGGACTGCATAATGCCCCAGCGGCGTTTCAGAGACTCATGACTAAAGTATTGGGGGATCTGGAAGGATGTACGATCTACCTAGATGATACCGGGCTCTCTTCTACCGTTTGGTAGATGCCGATCTCACAATCAACCTAGTCAAATGTGAGTTTGCTAAGGCGACCGTGACTTACCTGGGGAGGGTGGTTGGACAAGGTACAATTCACCCAGTGCGAGACAAGGTGAAAGCTGTGGAACAGTATCCTACGCCCACCACGAAAAAGGAGCTGATGCGTTTTCTGGTGTTAGTAGGATACTACAGGAGTTTCTGCAGGAACTTTTCTGCTGTGGTAGCCCCACTGACTGACTTGCTGAAAGGAAAAGTGACCTTTGTTTGGTTTCCTGTCTGTCACCAAGCTTTTGAAAGTGTGAAAACATTGTTGTGCAGTGCTCCAGCGTTGGCAGCCCCAAACTTTGACCGGCCTTTCTCACTTCAGGTGGATGCTAGCAGTAGACCGGTATGCTTCTTAAAAAATTTTTAACTCTTACCAGTTAAATTATTCGATCATTGAAAAAGAAGCAGTGGCCCTGTTATGGGCCCTAAGGTATTTTGACATTTATCTGAGTTCTGGTGTGGCCCCTGTGGTGGTCTACACAGATCACAATCCTTTGATATTTCTGGGGTCGGTGCTCTGCCCTCTGCCTTGGCCAAGGCCTGCTGTTCCTGCTGTTGCTTGTTTATCTGTCTTGCAGGTTCCTGGTGGGCGGAGTTAATCAGTGCACCTGGCCAGTCTCCCTGGAGCATTTAAGAGCTTTGGAGGGTTTTTTTTTTCTTTCCTTACTTCTCTTTAACATATTTTTCTGTTCATTTGGGTTTATAGTGGGTTACCTTATTGTTTGTGACAAAAATAAACTGCTGTTCTTGAATTTAACTGGTGTCTCTCCCATCATTTGTCACGGCCCTTGAGCTGGACTATGACAGTATTGTCTCATGTGTATCATGCTTAGTTTTGCTTCCCCTCTGCCTCATTAGTTTGATTAGCTTCACAAGTTCCAGTAATAAAGCTTTTTAAGTTTATGTTATGGGCCACAACCTGCCTAACATACTGCCAATCATGACACTGCATAACATTTGGAATCTTGAGCCCATCTCAGTGATTAATCAACTACAACACCACCAGTTAGGTTTTCTTTCTTCAGCACTGGGTCTCTTTTTCCACTTGCAAAATATGAATTATGACTTAACTAAGTCATAACTTAAGAGATTTTGATATTGTGCACATGCAGGTGGATGAGCATGGAAGAGCCAGAAGGAAAAAGGAAGATGAGGTTTAATAGCAGGTTTGTTTGAGCTACAGGGTTCACCTTCTCTTTTTTGAATTAATCTTTTAAGTTTAGAGGTGTTCTTGCTGGTTTGCTAACTAATCAGCCTCAAGTCACACATGGTTTTTCCTGCATGACCGAAGCATCATTGGTCTGTCTATAGTTATAGGTCTGTGTTTATAGAGATACACTACAGTGCAAAAAATATTCAATCCCCATCCAAATCATTGAGCAAGTGTTCAATCATCAATCAAGCACCAAGGCATGCAGACTGCTTCTACAAACATTTCTGAAAGAATGGGTCACTCTCAGGAGCTCAGTGAATGGTACTTGTCTGACTGTACTGTGCCAAGTGTAAAGTTTGGTGGAGGGGGGATTATGATGTGGGGGTGTTTTTTGGCCCCTTAGTTCCAGTGAAAGGAACTCTTAATGCTTCAGCATACCAAGACATTTTGGACAATTTCATACTCCCAACTTTGTGGGAACAGTTTGGGGATGGCCCCTTCCTGTTCCAACATGACTGCACACCAGTGCACAAAGCAGCTCCATAAGGACATGGATGAGTGAGTTTGGTGTGGAAGAACTTGACTGGCCTGCACAGAGTCCTGACCTCAACCTGATAGAACACCTTTGGGATGAATTAGAGTGGAGGCTGTGAGGCGGGCCTTATCCAACATCAGTGTCTGACCTCACAGATGTGCTTCTGGAAGAATGGTCAGAAATTCCCATAAACATTCCTTAACCTGTGGAAAGCCTTTCCAGAAGGGTTGAAGCTGTTATAGCTGCAAAGAGTGGGCCCACATCATATTAAACCCTATGAATTAAGAATGGGATTTTACTCAAGTTCATATGTGTGCAAAGGCAGATGAGCGAATGCTTGTGGCAGTATAGTGTATCTTTTGTATGCAGGAAACTCTAACATAACAGAAAGATTTTCATATATATATATATATATATATATATATATATATATATATATATATATATATATATATATATATATATATATATATATATATATATATATAAAGCAGCCAGATATCAGTCAAAATTCAATCAGCCCATTTTACTGTAAGTCTTACATGTCTGACAAGCAAAGAAATATGTGCTGTTTTTTGAGCTGCTAATTGAATGCTGGTTATTACTGAAGTTAACTGACTTGGTGTTTGTATATAAATTATATCACACTTCTAGCAGATCACTCTGTGACTGCAGCATCGCAATTTGTTTCCACCTCTTACTAATTCTACACTATAGCATATAAAATTAAATACATCTTATATTTTTTATGTTTCTGCTGCAAATATGATCCAGTGTAACGACTCTCCAGCTCCTTGTTTAGGATGACTGTGACTGAATAAAAATTCCCTCTGTCCATTACTTATCCCAGCTGAAAACAAATACATCAGTGAATCATGATAATCCTAAAGGCGCCAATCGTAATAGTAATGCATATTTAGTTAACATTTACATGATATGCGCCACTTTGCCATTTTTGTTTTCATGAATAGTCAGATGGTCCATTGTTATGAATTATGGGGTCGCATTTTCTCTTCCCTTTGCATAAAGGATGGTCCCTGTGTATCCTATGCTAAAGGAAGTAATAAAGGAAGCACTGAAGCTCCTTTCCTTAGTTTCTGGAGAATTGGTACAGCTCTTAGTATGGTAAGGCCACTTCTCTTAGGAATCTCCTTTACTATTGGAACGCACCTCAGTACTCATATTGAGAAGAAGAAGAAGAAAAAGAAGCTGCTCAAGGTAGCGGCAGTAAATATCGGGAAGAAGAAGAAAGACACGATGACGCAATTAGAAAGCGCCGGAGACGCTAGCACACCAGTTAGCTCCGTTAGCTCGCGATTTGAAAGGAGATTTGGCAGCTCGTGTCGGCGAATGATTTATTTTGTTAGATGATCCAACAGCAACTCCGGTGTCCAGCGATTGTTTGGTTTAGTCCGGGCTGGCCGTCGTTATGACAGAGGACGAGGATTTACCAGCCAACTTTTTGACAGAGAAGATGAAGCGCGGCAGCGGAGAGCTGGTGCCTCCGGACGGGCTGTGCTGGGTGTCAGTGTTATCCTGTCTGATGCTGGCTTGTTCTTATGTTGGCAGCTTATATGTGTGGAGGAGTGACCTCCCGAGGTGAGCCACACAAGCGCTGTACGATCGTAGTGGGGTTTATTTAACAGGAGAGTCGGTGTTACTCTTTCACTCCTGTATTATTAACCTGCTACATGCAGGTTTGCCCGTGCACTTCTCAAGCTTTGCATTTTAAACATAATCTATACATGATAAAAGGTACACAGCGTCCTCTGTACTTACGGTTTATCAAACAGCAAGCAGTGTGGCCAGAAGAATATCACTAATAATATCACCTACCCTTCAAATACCCACGTTTTTATGCCCTTAAAGGTCAGGACATTTAATTCTTACTTACTGTTTGGGTCAAATTTGACCTGTTTTGACATTTGACAGCAGCAAAACTACCCCAAATGTCATTCTTTTAACCTGGAATTTGCATTGTATCCCAAAACGCACAAAAATGAAAATATTCTAAAATGTATACTGTTGTACAGGTGCTACAAGTTCTTGTACACTGAAGCTGTTCTGGGTCAAATTTGACCTGTGTCTGGTCAGATGGATTTTTAGAGCTGTCGGTCAAATCGAGGAAAATGATGGTCTTAGGAAATCTTGAAACGGAACATGCAATGTCTGTGTGTGTTTTTTGGGACAGTATTGTATTGTGTTTGGCTCCAGAATACCTGGAGTGGGCTTGCCCTGGGTACTCCGGGTTACTCCCACAGTCTGTGAATGTCAGGCTCATTGGTGATTCTAAATTGGCCGTGAATGTGAGATGGACAAAGTGCTTCAAGTTAGTAGAATAAAGTGCTTTAAAGTGTGACTTCTAGTTAAAAGCACCTTTGTTGGTGAGCACAGCGGTGAGATGTTTCCTGTAGTTGGTCACCAGGTTTGCGCACCTCTCAGGTGGGATTTTAGGCCGCTCCTCATTATATAAACTGTAAATCTTTTAGGGTTCTTGGCAAGTTGAAGCTTCAGCTCCCTCCACAGAATTTGTATAGGATTGAGGTCTGGAGAGTCACTTCATGACCACTTAGCCTTTCCTTTTTTGTTTTGGTGGCATGTTTTGGGTCATTGTCATGCTGGAAGATCCACCCACGACCCATCTTCAGTGTTCTGGCCGAGGGAAGAAGGTTCTCATCCAAGACTGATTGCCATTTTATATTTTTTCCATTTTCAAATAATCACACCAGCAGTTGCCAACTTCTCACCAAGCTTCTTACTGGTGGTCTTGTAGCCCATTCCAGCCTTGTGCCAATCTAAAATCTTGTCCCTGACATCCATTGACAGCGTTTTGGTCTTCTGTGGACAGGTGTACTTTATACACATAGCGAGCTGAGACCAGGAGTGTCTGTAATTGATTGATTGTAATGTGTGTGTGCCACGTGGACACACAGCCAGTGCTCCTGCTTTAAGCTCCGAATGTTCAAAGGAGGTATTTGTAATCAGAATTTGCAAAATTATATTTCAGATTTCACCACTAGGTGGCAGTGTTTTGTGAGAATGTATTGATGTAGTCGTCCCTGTTGTAAGATTCAGTTTATTGTCATTGCATATGTCACAAGTACAGTGCAACAAGAAGAGCATAAGACACGAACACTATGAGAGTATAAAAAGAAACAATGAAATGTGGGATGAGATCGGGGTGGTGTAGTGGTTACACTGTTACCGTACTGCAAAAAATTACTGAGACCCTCCTGGTAAGCTGCAGCGTTTCTGTGGAGTTTCCTCACACAGTTTCAAAAGATGTGCGTGTTACATTACCCGATAGCTCTAAATTGGCCACGGGAATGAACAGGAAACATACTGGTAACTTAAATATTTATTCATTTAACTAACAGAGGTCTCAGTAGCATGTTGAGGAATTATACACAACCTCAACAGCCTGGCTCCTCCACAATAAACGGCACCGAACAGGAGTCAACATCAGATTAAGCTGTTTGGCAGAGAAGATTTGGCAAGTTTTTCATGGGTGTGACCCACCTACTCAACTCTGCTGCTCAACCCACAAATGCATTTTCCTTACAAATGTGGCTCATTTTAAGGGGAAATAAACAGGCTTTCCAATGGTAAAGGGTTTATTGCCAGGAAGTAGTGTTACAACATAGAAATATTTGACCAAACACACATTTCCTTACTTTCTGTGCTAATTTTATATGCTGTATTATTATTATTATTATTATTATTATTATTAAGTTGACCCCAGCTAAGCCCAAGCAACAATGATTTTTTTTTATTGGCTTCGAAGCTACAATTTAATATAAAGCTAATGCTGAGCAAATGTATGCTATAGCTCTACTGTTACCATTTATTAATTCATGCTAATCAGCTATCGCTCCACTAATTAATTACAGTAGGGTTAATCATCGGCTTCTCTGTGATTCAGTGCCCTCAGGCTGGTATAACCTTTCTCCTTATGCTGGATGATGGAGATAAACTCGCCTCCATCTCTGTCTCTCTGACCCACTGTGTTTGCACTGATGTGGAGACCAGCTGCTTACACTCTGTGCCCACAGTTCTAATGAGTCATAAGAGAAACGCTGCCCCCCACCCTTTCTGTCACAGCCCCTCAGTTATAGCAACTTTTCTGTGAGAAAAAACTTTGCGCTGACAGTAACGTTAGCATGGCGAACATCAGTACTGCTGGCTTTGATCCCACTAATCTAGAAGAGATGTTGGTAGCTTTGATTCAAAATCTGTCTCCAGGGGTGAAAGGTACTTGCTTGTTTGCTGTTGTTTTTAGCTCTCCAAGCGTGGGCTCTAAGTAGGAGATGATGCGGCAGTCTTTTTAAAAGTGGTTTCTGCTGCTAGCTGTCCGATTTACTAGATTATCTGTCATTCCATATCTGCTTTTCCTTCTTCTCCTATTGGGCTCAGGGTAAACTCAAGGCTGCACAGACTCACGTGAGAGCCAGACTTCCCGGAGAAAACTGGCATAAAAGGTGTCCATAGAGGTTGTTACTTCCCATTATGTTGATGGCTTTAGTCAATTTTGAGATGTAAGCTATGTTAAATACAATCAGTGGTTTTAAAGCATCATCGACTCCTCATCTGCACAAAGTAGATCAGCTGAGTGCTATCTGCTTGGAAACAAAGACACTTTCAGATGACCAGGTGAGAAAGCTCTGTTAAAAAAAAATAGAATAGAATAGAATGTCTTTATTGTCATTATACGGGATGTACAATGAGATTGGAGAAAATGTGTGAAAAGAAAAAGGGGAACAATGCTGCAGCTGCAAACAGTGCTGCTTTTCCATTAGTACCCACTCAGCTTGGCTCGGCTCAGTTTTTAGCGTCCTCCATTAGGTGGTAGTACCTGGTACCAGGTACTTTTTAGTACCCACTCAGCTGGGGTTCCAAGCATGCCGAGATCATCTGAAAATGTGACGTCAGCAGAATGCATGCCACTGATTGGCCAGGCAGTGACGTCTCTAGATGAGTCATGAGAGCGACTCCTTCACAAGAACCAAGCCCGCAGTTTTTGCAACCCGACAATGAGGGAAATGCCCCCACGCAGACAAGCACAAATGTTTTTGAGCTTGGTGGCTACTGACAGAATTCAGAGGAAGCTAGATGGAGCGATTGTTTTTGTGTCGCATATAAATGATGTCACTGGACTACAGCCTTATAAAGGAGATGTGGGAGTCACTTTGGTTGCAAAAAAACCCTTTTTATTTAGGCTCAACATACCTCGGCCTCTTTAATCTTGCCTTGTAGTTGCCCCCCCCCCCCCTCTTGAAACCAAAGGGGAGGTGACAAAAAACTGCATTAGGTTCTAGGTGCCACATTTGGCTGGTTCCAAAAGCAAGTTAGTCCCCTAGACTCCCAAGTTTAAAAGGCCAGCTTTACAGCATGAAAAAGCTGTTTGGGTTTTTGTGGGTACTTTCTCCCTTCATAACTCAAAGGAGGATGGCTTTTTAACCTTGATTCTGGAGGTACAGGTGTGGCCACTCGATTGCCAGGTCAAGCTGTAGCCCAAACAGCCTCACCATACAACTGTAGACGCTGAGCTCTATGGTGTGCTTGAGCTGTTCGTGGAGCATTTTAATGCTTTTATTTAACAAATAATATGGCCTCCTGTCTGCTAGAGACATCCAAGGAGTCTGTATTTCAGTTTACTTTGCACTAATTAACAGGTATATGTGAATTTACAATGTATCCAGAGCTTGCTAGTGATAGCTGACAGCGTAGTACTCCACCATCTTATCTCCATTTTGGCTCCATCAAACCAACGTGGCAGCAGCCCAGTGCTTATGTTGTAGCTGGATGTGCCTGTATTACTTGTGTGGTAGGTTTAACACTCTGGGCATTGTTGCCTGTCCTCTGTCCTCAGGGACCACCCTGCTGTGATAAAGAGGCGCTTCACCAGCGTCCTGATCGTGTCGGGTCTGTCGCCTCTGTTTGTTTGGGCATGGAGAGAATGCACAGGTGTCAGGGTGAGTGTAGATCTTAGATGCCTCTAACTGCTGCTTCTCTCTATTCTGGTCAGAATTAACATTTTGTAGTATGTATGTTATGTCACATTGCTGCCTGACAAATTTGCTGTTTTCATTTAGCCTTCTTTGTGTTTGTCAGACCGGCCCATCTTTGCTGGCTCTCATGGGAATCCGGTTTGAAGGCCTCATTCCTGCCATTATACTTCCTCTGCTGCTCACCATGGTAAGAAACACACAATGTGTTTACCACAGTAGCGTTTCCAATAGTTGGTTCTGCATATTAATCATTAAAACAATGCTTCGGGAAAAGTCATTTTAATGCTGATAACTTACTGTATCTGCAAAGTACACTGAAAATGGTGTAATCAGAGGTGCGCTCAGAGTTATGGAGGTACAGATGTTACCAAATGTGGGAGGTTGTAGAATAAAATTTGAGAATGTGTAGAAACAGTTTCACAAATATGTAGGTTGATATTTATACAAATATGCTGAGAAACTGAATCATGTGCTACTTTTTCTTTCATATATACAACCGCAACAGGAGCGTATTTAAAGGAAAAGGCTGGCAAAGAGAACACTCAGCCAGGGAGATGAAGAACGTGGACAGGAGTACCCGGAGTCTAGGTCTGCAGCAAGGAGAGGAAGGAAGGAGAAAAGGACTTGTATCAACTGGATAGGCAGAGAGATTAAGCTGGAAGGGATGTGCAGCAGGTTAGCAGGTGATTAAGGGTAGAGATGGAAATGTACTGATGAGTGAAGAGTATGCTGAGGAGGTCCTTTAACTCTTTACTCACCACAGGCCTGCCGGCAGGTCTGTTACCTTCAAAAGCGCCGCCATTTGCAGACTTCCAGCAACAATTACCGTAATAACTATAAGCTGGGTGTGAAGCTTTCCGAATTTTTTCCGGTAGGACAAATGGTCGCTTAATTGATGATCGCTCGTTGTTAAAGGCTTAAGGAGCTGATGAGAGAGAAGAGGATGGATGGAGGACAGTTAGTGAATCAGGAAGTGAGGGCAGCTATGAAAAGGATGAAGTCCGTTGTTCCAGATGACATACCTGGAGATGCCTAGGAGCAAGGTCAGTGGACTTTTTAGCCAAATTCTTTAACATAGTCTGAGGAATGGAGAAGAGGTGTACTGGTACTGATTTTCAAGAACAAGCAGAGCTGTTGTAACTGCAGCTCTGTTACAGTTGATAGGCCATATCATGAAGTTATGGGAAAGCACTGTTGAAGCTACGAGAGAGGAACCTGAGAAGAGATAGCTGATACACTGGATAAAGGATGTTGAATATGTAGCTGCTAGGCAGGAGGAAAAGAGGATGACCACAAAGAAGGTTCATTGGCAGAGTGAAGGAAAACATGCAGGGTTGGTGGGACAGGAGAGAATGTTAGGGATAGGGTGAGATGGAGGCAGATGATCCAGTGTGACCCCTAAAAGAGAGCAGCTGAAAGACCTTTTGTAACACAAGAGTTGCACAAAACATGCACTTTTACCTGTAATGTAACCGCACAGAGTGGGGAGAAGGTCGGAGGAGCAGTGGGAACAGGTCAACCAATCAGAAAGCAGGGGTATGTTTGATTAGTCCAAAAAAAAAGTGACCTCCTGTCTCTCGTTGCTAATTGTTTTTCTTGACCTTAGTGTGAAATATCAGGAGCTCAAGGAGAGGTGTGTAGGAGAATTGAGCATGGTGCATAAAGTATCCAGCCAGAGTTAAATTAGACTCATTAATAATGTGAGTTGAAACTGCCCTGTCCAGAAGGTGGATGACAAAACGTGCATCTTATTTCACCCCAATATGTTCCTACCATGCTGTTTTATATAGGCCATATGAGAAGTTTTATTTATGTAATATCAAATCACAGCATCAGTCACCTGAAGGTGCTTAAATATCACTTCATCGAGAAGGTGGGAATTTAAAAAAAAAGGGAACATGAGGCCAGATTTAGTTATGCTCTATTTCAGGGCAAAATCCTCTATTTGCTTGAACAGCTGCTGTCTGGATTTACTTACAATGTCAATTTTGTGACTGAGAGGTGTGGACAGGGTTTTGCGTCCGGCCTTATTGCAAATGTATTTGTAGGAGTTTCCCTTTCAGAGCACAGATTTTTTTATTTTTTTTTTTGCGTGGGAGGGGGGGGGATTTAAATGAATCACTCAAGTGTGATTTACTAAGGCTTGCAGCGTGCCAAAAAACATCTTATTTTGTGCCTCACGTGTTTGTGATAATTGGCATTAGGAGCATTCATCTATGAATGACGGGCTGTTATTAGAACAAGTGTGTAACTGACATGTTTCTGTGCTGTGAGTTTTTAGAGCTGAGCCCCACATAATTAGTAATACTGTTACCTGCACTGCCTTTCCTCAGCAGCGCTCACACACCGAGCAGCTCCTGTTTCGTCTCTCTCTGTTATCAGGTGTGTTACAGACCCAGAGTGATGTGCACATTTAAGGCATGTGGCACAAAAACAGTGTCATCATTAACTCACAGACAGGTTGGGTTCTGCTCATTTTTGAGCTGCTAGTTTGTGCTGCTCTTGACAGAGTGCTGGTTATTGCGGTGTATAATAGTAAATAATAATATAATAAACTGTCTGCCAGTTTACACAATCTCTCCAGCGATTATACGCTGGAGAGATTGTGTATCTCGGCTGGCCTGGGAACGCCTTGGGGTCCCTCCGGATGAGCTGGAGGAGGTGGCTGGGGAGAGGGAAGCTTGGGCTTCTCTGCTTAGGCTTCTGCCCCCGCGACCCGGCCCCGGATAAGCGGAAGAAAATGGATGGATGGATGGATGTCTGCCAGTTTTTGCAATCATAATCATGATCTGAGTGCACTGTTGTGCTAAACACATTTGCTTTTCCAACATGAGCTCTCTGTAAGCGCCTCTTGTTAGTTTTTTTTTTTTTTTGTCATTTAATTTTTGTATTGTTGTTATTAATTTACTAATTGTTGTTATTATTCAAGAGTACATGTGCAGTATAGCGATAAAAGAGCTGACAGGCAGGAAGAGAGGAAAAAAGACAGAAAAAAGGAAAAGGGGTGGGAAGTATGAGAATAAAAGGAGAGTGCAAGCAGGCTGTGCACCTCCAGGACGTAGCCAGCTCAGCCCCCAAACCTCCGGCTGACACCCGCCCTGGGCTGGCTGTAAAAAGGAGGGGCGGGTCACCATGCAGCACATTGAGCCACATGAATGGCCCCAGCCATTTTGGCCTCTGCGGCAGACGGACTGCCTGACTTGGGGCCTGCCTGCACACTCTAGACTCCTCTAGACGCTCTAGATTGAGTGGGTGACTGATGCTTAGACCCAACATCAGACACACACATACACACAAAAGGGACAAGATAAACTGAGAACCTGGCAGAAGAACTTGTACCGAAATAAATCATTTTACCTGTTGTTCAGTGGTGGCGTTCTGAAAATGACAGTTCAGAGGCAGAGCTGTTGATTTACTCCAGCTGACAGTCTGATGTAGAGGACAGCTTATCTGTTAGAAGAGAGGTTTGCGAGTTCCCAAGAAAAAGTAATACAACAGCAGCACATAGGCTTATCCTGTGGGCTGAATTTTAGTTTGAATTCCTTGTAATAGCTACATTTTGTCAGATTGTCCCATCGATGAAGATGTTGTAAATCGAGGGGGAGAGTGGGCGGCCCTGCCTGGTGCTCCTCTGCAGACTGAAGCTATGGGAATTAAGATCCTTACACGCATTCGGAGAGTTTAAGAGAGTTTTGATCCAATCTATGAAGAATGAACCAAATCCAGATTTGTGTAGAAGCTAAAGAGATGCAGAGGCAATCACTTCCTTTGCATGTGTGTGTTGCAGCTGTTGGTTGTATGTGGAGATGCAACACGGAACAATAGGGAGACAGATTCAGTTGATATGAATTCAAAATAAGAAGTCATTTAATGCATCGCTGCGAAATGAGCTGAAAATAGTCTTCAGTAACAAGGTCGTCAGTCTCCGGGACCATCGTCGATCCTTGATATGGTCCATTGGCACAGCCCTACGTAAGACAGACATGCTCTCTAATGTGAGAGATGTAATTCAGTTTTATTTATATAGCGCCAAATCACAGCAAGCACAGTGTAATGAATCTCAGCTCATGGTTTGCATAAAGTTTTGGCATCAAAAACTGTAAATTCTTCCACAGGGATGATTCTGTCTGAAGCTCTGGTAATAGCAGGAACATCGTGAATACTTGAAAATCATATTTCAGCGTATATTGAAAGTGTTTGTGTGACCTTGTGCTGCAGGTCCTGTTTCTGGGCCCCCTCATGCAGTTGGCCATGGACTGTCCCTGGAGCTTCACAGATGGACTCCGGGTGGCCTTCGGTAAGCCAACACGCTGTATTTTGTCTTATTAAAGTAAATTTAGGTCTGTTTACTCTTGTTCCTTTTTTTCTTGACAGTGATTTATCGCAAAACTGTCTGATGTTTATTCAAAAATATGTTTTGCAGAAAACTTTATTTTTAGCCTTTCGATTCTGTGTCTTCCTGCAGACCCATGGTTCTGGATGTTGTGTGCCAGTGACATGCGGTGGTTGAGAAATCAAGTGGTGGCACCGCTAACAGAGGAGCTGGTGTTCAGAGCGTGCATGCTGCCCATGTTGGTACCCTGTGCTGGGCCTTCCACTGCCATCATCACCTGTCCCCTTTTTTTTGGAGTGGGTGAGTCCAGGTTTTTAGCAAACAGCAATCGGGACCCGTTCCCCGGCCTGAAGGCGCAGGGAAGCGACCGGTGAAAACTCAGACGTACAGGCAACAAGCTGAGTAGATACAAGGATACCCACCCATGATGGTGGCCTGAGGGCCCGACATCCTCTAGTACAGCGGTGTCAAACTCCTGGCCCGCGGGCTGCACCTGGAAATAGGGGAATAGGGGGCGGAAATAGGGGCTGGCCGGAAATAGGGGGCGTGGCGCCCCCTATTTCCGGCCCACAATTTGATGTCAAAAATATAAGACAATTTGGCACTTTAAGTTACTTCTTTGACATTTCGCTAACTCCTCTTAATTGTAGGGGAGAGAGAAAAATGATTTTTTCCTCATTGAAATCTGATGTGTCTTGAAACCCTCTGATGTGTTCAGCTAATGTCTTTTCAAAGATGTTCAGATGTTGCTGCGTTTCTGAGTCCGTGCTCTGTTCCGTCTTCTAGCTCATTTTCACCACGTGATCGAGTTGCTGAGGTTCAGACAGGGGACGCTGTCGGGCATTTTTCTCTCTGCAGGTGAGAGCTGATGTCTTCCTTTCGCATGAGGGCACTGCATTTATTGTGACTGCGTCACACCTTGGAAGAATCTGGTGAAGGTCTTTTGTTTTTCCTGTTTTGCAACAGTGTTTCAGTTCTCCTACACGGCAGTATTTGGAGCGTACACAGCCTTCATCTTCATCAGAACAGGTGAGACGATTTTCTTTTCCTTCTGATCTCATTTTACATCTTTCTGTAATCTTTTCCTTGTATTGTCCTAAAGGCCTGCTGCAACCTTAGGATTATATTTGGTGTGTTTTTTTTTTTTTGTTTTGTTTTTTTTTGGTGTTTTTCCTGAAAAGTCTGAACCATAAAAGTGAGCTTCATATCTGATGCTCCTGCTTTGGCTTAAGAACACTTTTAACACTTTTAAGCTCCGGTGGTAATGTCTGCATTTCCTGTGTGTGTGTGTGTGTGTGTGTGTTACAGGTCACCTGATTGGTCCGGTGCTCTGCCACTCCTTCTGTAACTACATGGGTTTCCCTGCCATCAGCACAGCTCTGGAGCACCCGTACCGCCTCACTGTCCTCTCTTCCTATGTGCTGGGGGTCTTCCTCTTCTTTCTATTCCTGTTCCCCTTCACTGACCCCTCCTATTACAGCTTCCCCACCCCAGTCTGTACCCTCACCTCCTTTCCCAGCTCCCTCTGCCTCTCCTGATCCTTGCCACACCCTCACATCTCTGCTGCTGTCATGAAGCATTTGAGGGTGTTTTTATTTTTTTTTTACTTTATTTATTCTATTTTATTTTGGCCGTTAGATTTAAGAGTTCCGGTCTGGTCGAGTTCGGGTCAACAGCGCTGGTGGCTATTCGGGCTACGATGCCACAGAGAGGTGAGGAAGTCTGTATGTCTGTGTGGCATCAATCCTCTAAGCCTGTTTAAAGCTGCTGCTCAGCTCATAGTGTGCAGGAGGTGGAGTTATTTTGCTGAGAGTAAACTGAGACCGTCCAGTTCTAAAGACACGTGTCCTACGCTGGGACTCTGATATGTGATGCTACAGTAGAGCTGACAGAAGGTCTCAGCAGATCCGTATAACACTGCTAAATCTCTGTGTTCATTTTTTTATTTTCCCATGCGGTCTGCCTCATCTTCCTAAAGGATGATTCTGGTTTCCTGCAGCTCAGCCCGTGTTTTCATCATTTTGATGGTTGTTTCTCTCAGAAATAATTTGACCCACATGTTACTGACACCATGTGTTAGATTGGAAACAACTATTTTAGTTGTAAGCATTCACTTCCTGCTTCTTTCATCTGACACACAGTTGTGTGTAACATGGCTAATTGAAATGTTCAAAAAGTAGTATTCCATTAAATATTCACAGAAGCCGTGATGGTCAGGAAAACAGAAATAATTAGAGAGATCGGAACAATTAAATAAGTTTGAATAAAAGAGGATAAAACAATGAATTAATTTCCAAAAAAAAGGGGTGGTGTGTTTCAGGTTTAAACATTATCAAATGTAATCTTTAGCAGAAGCCAAATCATCTAGTCATCAGCATCGAATGGGGTTGGACTTTAAATTTGGGTTTAGGTGGATTTAAAAGAAGCAGCAGTGGGTTTGCTGCACAGTTTTAAGCCTGTAACGAGTCGAGCTGTTGTGATAAACCAGAATGATCCTTTAATGCCATTAGCATTAGCAACTGTTGAGAAAGGAATGGAAACCGTTGCTTTTACTCAGATGAGGTTTGCTAAAGTTTTACCGGTATATAAAAAAGTGAGCGTTCCAGCCTCTCCAAAAACACACGGCACGGTTCTGTTGCATTGTGTACGTGTGGAGCATGTTTCAGTCTTAAAGTGGAGATTGCTGTATTGTTTTTCATTCATTTCCGTTTCCCACAGCAGTTTACAGTTTCTAAGCTATTTGAAAAGGAGTTTCTCTGATTTCTCACACAGTGTGTGTGCAGATCGAACAGGTCTCATTCTGCCCTTTGCTGCCATTTTATTTAGCTTCAGCTAAATGAACCTCAACACTCGGGCGTAATTTAAGAGAGAAGCAAGACACGTGAACACAGCTTTACTACAAACAAGGACTACAATACTTCTATAATACTGCAGAAAATGGTCACCAGCACATGCCCAGAGGAAGAAAGGAGGTTATTGGCACGAGCTCTGACAATCCCACTATCAGTAGGCAGAAATACAAGCACTCAGGTTTGTGTCGGCTCCCTTTTAAATATATGCACTGTAAAACCAGATTTACACAACATGTTTCTACATGATATTTAAGCCAAACTAATGTTTGTGACATACCAGGAACATAGCTTTTGTTATAAGACCACAATAGGGAGAAAACCATAAAACTAAACAGGAAGTCTTAAGTCATAACTTGGACTTTTAATGACAAATGTAGTGTTTTGTTCTTACAGTGTAAATATTTGGCTGAATTTGTGAGTAAGAACTCAACAGTCTCTAATTTTTATGGTAGTTTGATTTTGACTGAGAGTCAAAGAGAGACAGAAAATCAACCAAGAATCCAGAAAAAGGTTTCGGTTTCTGGGCCGCCGCTTGCCAACTCGAAGCTTCAGTTCCCACCACAGATTTTGTAGAGCATTGAGGTCTGGAGGCCACACCATAACCTTAATGTACTCCTTTGTTAGCTGCTCCTTTCTTTCCTTAGTGATAGGTTTTGGATCATTGTCATGCTGGAAGACCCCATCCACAGCCCACCTTCAGTGTTCTGGCTGAGGGAAGGAGGTTCTTTTACATGACGTGGCCCCACCCCTTGACCCCTCGATGGTCATTTTCTAGGAGTGGCTGTGGCTCAGGAGGTAGAGCAGGTCATCTACTAATTGGAAGGTTGCTGGTTGAATTCCTGGCTGCTCCAGCCTGCATGTGTGCATCAGAATGTGATTGTGTGAATGTTAGATAGAAACCACTTGGGTGTGTGAATGGGAGAATGCTGTATAAAGCACTTTGAGTGTTCATGTAGAGTAGAAAAGCGCTATACAAGAAGCATTAACCATTTTCCAAATGGCACCAACAGCTTCTCACCGAGCTTCTTGTAGCCCAGTCCAGCCTTGTGCAGGTCTGCAGTCTTGTCCCGGACATCCTTTGACAGCTCTTTGGTCTCGCCCGGGGGTGTGGAGAGGTTGGAATGGAAGAAATTGATTCTGTGCGCAGGTGCGCTTTATACACATAACGAGCTGAGATCATGAGTATCTGTAATTGAGTGAGTGATTGTAATCGGAGTATCCATTTGGCACCCAGATTACAATCTGCGGGATCCAGAATTCTGGCTGGGTTTATTCAACTTTTATGTAATGTTTTTTTCTGGATTTTTGGTCTATATTCTGTCTCTTTCCATTAAATGAAACTACCATAACAATTAGAAACTATTAATTTCTTTGTAAGTGAGCAACCTTAAAAATTCAGCAGGGGATCAAATAATTATTTCCCCCACTGTGCAATTACTGCAAGAAACACACAGTTTTGAAAAATACTAGGATCCTTGACTAATTAGTGACTATTAAGATAATGAGCCTCAACTGGAAAATTCCTGAATCTTCACACTAAACAGGGGACGGTGTGACTGAAGTACCGGTTTAGTCATATTTTATTCCTGTAAAGCGCAAAGTGGTTTAGACGTTGTGGTTAAACTGTGAACTGAGCTGTTAATGATTAAAAATCCTCAGACTCGGGTAAGATAGTGGCCAAAACAACAGAAGCAAAGCCAAGTTGTAACAACAGAAAAGGTGATTTCCTCAGCGAAGCACTCAGTCGTAGACGTTTGCACTAAACTTCTGTGCAGTCTAAGAATTTTCTCGCACTCTAGAGTAGCATCACAGCCCCACCCCACCCCCAGTTTCATCATTTATTATTGGGACACCGGTACAGTCGGCCAGTGTCTGTGCTTGCTATGAAACAACCAAACAGCACAGATATGCCATTATTTCTGCATCTCCACGAGATGAAACTAGTATTAGCTTAAAGCTAATCTGAGAGTGGCTGAAAAACTGCAGACACCTATAAGCTGAACTCTTACTGTGAAGACAGAGCAAGTGGCTTGGACATCCAGCTATAAATCCTATGTATGGAAAGCATTTCGATTGATCTTCACTGGATGAAATGGGGTCATTTTTGTATTTATGTAACTGGGAAGTTTACAGACATTTGGCAGGTGGAGTATTTTTGTACTGTGCCTCCCTGAAGCTGCCAGCTGAGGGCAGCCTAGCACTTTGTGAAATGCAGAACGGACTCACTGAAGGGAGTAGAAGACCTTTCAATTCTGCTGATCACCCTGTCTGACATGAGCCATTTGTCACTGCAGAACTATTTCCCTCTAATTAATTTTTATGTACAATTATGACCCAGTTGAGGAGATTGATGCAGAGACATCCTCTGATGCTAGTTTAACTGTTTGTCATCAGTTTTTCTCTCCTTATACTTCCCTCGCAATCTGTCCGGTTGCTTTGATTGCTCTGTTTATAGCTGAGCATCATTCAGTGTGGACTGATGAGTTCAAAAGATGAACTTTTTGGAAAGATTGTGTCTCACTGCATCAAGCCTAAAACTCAGTCCATAAAAGGTCATCATACCAAGAGTCAAACATGGTGGTGGTAGTGTGATGGTCTGGGGCTGCTTCAGGGCCTGGATGATGTGCTGTATTTCCTGCTCACTAGCAGAAAATCCTGAAGGGAGTTTGTGCCCTGAAGCTCAAGCTAACTTGGGCTATGCAGCAGGGCAGTGATCTGAAACGCAATATTCATCAGAATGGCTCAAAAAACTGTTAACTCAATAACCACATCACTGACGATAGGGTACACTCTTTATTCGTTGCCATCAACAAAACCTACAAAACTCCCAGCACCCCCTGCGCACTCCTCACTCCACCCTCCGACACATGCGCAGTAGGATAATACAACTTAACAATCTCCCCTCTTTCTTTAAAGAATACAGAACAAATTAAAACAACATTTTAATTTTACTTATTTGAACTTAATCTTTAAATTGCCACTCCCCCTCACTAAGGGCTCTCAGCAGTCCAAGTGCAGATGCTCCCACTTTTGTTAAGCAGTTAGCAAGCTGCTCTTTGGTAGATGTCCATATGATTTTTTGAATTGTCCCTGATTCCATAAGTTCTTTGATGCCGCTGATCTCAAGTCGAAGTCTCTTTTCAGTTACAGATTTTGTAGACTTTACAGCATCAAGAAGGGAATGGTTGTCTGTTACACAGATAATGGGCAGAATGTTGTGTGTGCCATCACCAACCATGAGCTCTGAATAGAGTGTAGCTAGAAAGACAGCACTATCAATTCCATCTGCAAGTGCTAAAGTCTCTCCAGCTAACGTGCTTCGTACCACTCTCTTGATCCGTTTTGACTGCCAGCATATAGGTGAAAATTTTCCATCTTCTCCCATCAGCATGATGAAGTGTCCACCTTGTGTTCCTCCATCCGCGAGGTTTCCCATAGAGGAATCACTGAACACCAGTAACTTGTGGTTTTTGTTGTCTCCCAGATATTGGAACTTCAGGGTAACTTCTTCAGATTTAAGTTTTCTGACCAGTTTGTTTGCACAGTGCAATGTCTGGATGGTAGCATGTTTTGTATTTGATGCCAAGATGGATATGTCACACATGATGTCAGGTCTGCTCTGTCTTGCTACCCACAGAATCTGTCCAATCTTGGATTTTAACATATCCATCTCTGTGTTTGTTAAAGGAGCCTCCCGCTGTGGTGCTCTGGTGGGATTTATAAGAACGGGCTGTAGGTTTTTTATGTATGCACGCTGTTGTACTTTTATTTCATTCTGCAGAGAATGAACCTCCATCCCAATGTAGTTGAAGCTGTTATGTTCTTCTCGTCCAACTTGAAAAGCAGCTTTCAGTTTGGGAATAACAGCTGAAGAGAACATGTCTGACCCACCCCATACAAAGTCATCCACATGGCATGCAAGGACTCCTGTCACCTTACAGAAGTCATCTTGCCAGTAGAAGACAGCTGGATCGACTTTTGACACAGTGCCTCCCAGTTTCTGCATGGTTTCTCTCACCTTGTTGTACCAGAACAAGGAAGCATCTGCCAAGCCATACACACATTTGTTTAGCTTCCATACGAATCCTTCACTTTCTGCCTCTTGAGGTGGACGGATATACACATCCCGGGTTAAATCTTTACCTTGCAAGAAGGCTGCTTTGATGTCCATGGAGTTCATTTTCCATTTATTCTGACATATGACGGCTATGACCATCTTCAGGGATTCGGAGGAACAAGTGGGTGAATCTTTAGGAAGTTCTTGAGTGTTTATTTCTTCAAAGCCTCTTGCAACCAGTCTAGCTTTGGGTACAATGCCCACTTGTGTTTTCTTGAGTGTGCACACCCATCTCGTTGATATGCATTTCTGACCTTCATCTTTTTCCTCTGTAAATACATTGTTCGTTTTCCAGTTGTCAAGTTCAGTTTGTTTGGCATGTGAGAAAATATCCTCATTCACCATTAATATTTCATCTCTGTTGCTGTCGGTGTTTGACTTGACATTTTCAACTATTTCAAGGTTGTTTACCTGTCCCATATCAACTGATCCTGTGGATCCAGCTTTTTCCTCTGGCTCACTGTATTCCAAATTGTACCAGTTTCTGTGTTTCCCACTGGCCTTTCCTGCCCGGCTGGTTATTCTTCCAGAATATTTTTGTCCTGTTTCTTTGTCTGTATATTTAACTACTTGTCCAGCTTTCAGTTTCAGTTCTTCACTGACGGTTGTTGAGTGTGCCAGTGGGAGATCACCCTCTCCAGGCTGTACTGATTCACAGGAGGATTCGTTGTTTTCTGTAGTGCGATGTGGTCCATCCCTTGTCGATGTCACCTCTTCATGTTCGCTTTCAAAATCAAGTCCTGCTGCTGGTGTTTCAAAAGTTTTTTCTTCCGTTTTGGTCAGATTTTCCTTCTTAGTTTCTTCCTGTTTTTCTTGTGTTGCATTCACTTTTCTTAGCTTAGACTGGTGTACTCTGACATATGTTCCACCATGCCTGACAAATATTACTACGCCATCTTGGCCAATAACCACGCCTGGACCTTTCCACTCTTGACAGTCTGTACGTTTATAATAGACTTTGTCTCCTGTTTCATATTTTTCATCCGTGGGCCGCAGCTGTTTTCGAAGGGCTCTTCGTATCCTCTCAGAACATTCAGCCTCAGCAAAAGCCTTTCTCATGCAATGCAGTGTTGCAGTCTGATGACCCATCCATGTGTTGACATTAGTTTCCAATGCTGGAGGTCTATCAGTTAGGACTGAAGGTAGGTTTGGGTTTTGTCCAAAGACAAGTTGATAGGGGCTGTAGCCGTGTACATTGTGCATGCAGTTTTTTGCCATCAAAGCCCAGTCCAGAGCCATTTTCCAGTCACATTTGTTGTCTCTCTTTACCTTAAGTAACATTTCAGTGAGGATCTGATTGTGTCTTTCCAGGAGGCCGTTGCTCCATGGACTGTATCCTGCTGTGGTTTTAACTTCAATGTTAAAATGTTCAGCCATGTCTCTTATTTCTTCGTTGTTAAATTCACCTCCATTGTCACTGAATAGTCTGCGTGGTGGACCATGAATGCTTATCCAGCAGTGAATAAAGTGCTTCACTATCTCTTTGGGTCTTTTCGTGGTGATAATACTTCCTGCACTGAACCTTGTAAAATGATCAATGGCATGTAGATACCACAGTCCTGGCTCAAGCTCATGCAGGTCCACAGCTACGGTTTCATTATATGTTGCAGCCATGGGTAAACCCACTGCAGGTTTGTGTTTTGGTTTACTGTATCGAATGCATATTTCACAGTTTTCTACAATTTCCTTCAGGATTGTAATGCTTTCCTCATCAATGTTGCCTGAGCAGGACAGGAGTTTTTGCAATCTGTCAACTGAGGCATGTCCAAATTGTTTATGCAGCTTTAGCAGTACTGCTTTTTTTTCCTTTGTTGTCATGTTTTCTGTCACGATGAGAATTTCATCTTCATCATTTGATGTCTCGTTTTTTTCAATCTGACTTTCATTGTTGTTCCTTTCCTTTCTTAAGTTTACACAATAATGTCCAGAAGATGTCAGTTCGAGTTTTACAGGTTGGTCAAACATTGTTGCCTTGTCTTGAGCAATGTCCAAAACGGCACTTGCTCTCTTCAATGATGTTTTGCTCAAAAGCATCGGTATATCTGCTGGAACCACTTCTGTCTCTATTTTGCATCTAGTTTCTCCAATTTTTGCTGGAATGGTCACTTTTCTTATGGATTGCACAATTTTTCCATCCCCAAACCGGAAGGGTTTTGTACTCTTTTCATCTTTAATTTTTAATAATTCTCTCTGGGGTAGTCCACTTACATAATCTGCAAGCCATTTTTCACCACACACAGTTCTTGTACAGGCAGTGTCAATCACAGCAGATCCTAAAGCTTCTACCATGAAAATGTGTGCATCAGAAAAGGATTCGTTTGAAAACAGAGTAATGTTACATTTTTCCACATCATCTTTTGATCCCTCAACATTTGTTAGTTTTACATGTTCTCTTTTGTTGGGGCAGTCTTTTGCCCAGTGGTAAGTGCTTTGGCATATTGCACATTTAGTTCTTCTCCCGTATTTGTCAAGTGGATTAGTTCCTGCAGCTATTCTTGGGCTTTGCTCTGAGTTAGAACTCCGTTCACGTTTGCCTGTGTATTTGGTGAAGAAGGCGGCGTCGCCCTCTAGTGGCGAACAGCCGTTATCGCCAAAAATTCTTTTCAAGGCCGACTTCATGTTTGTAAAAGTAATGGTGGAACAGGCGGTTAGAGCTAGCTGTTTGTCTTTAACGTTTAGCC
Source organism: Archocentrus centrarchus (assembly GCF_007364275.1). Classification (NCBI taxonomy): domain Eukaryota; kingdom Metazoa; phylum Chordata; class Actinopteri; order Cichliformes; family Cichlidae; genus Archocentrus; species Archocentrus centrarchus. The sequence goes on from NW_022060254.1 coordinate 1,018,195, forward strand.
CTGCGGTGTCTAGGAGCTTGAATGCTAACACTGCATCTGGCAGTTCCATTTTGAACTTACGTAACTTGTTGTATCGTCGTTCAAATTCGATAATGTAATCCATCATGGATGTGTCGCCCTGTCTGTTGATCCGATCAAACTCGGTGTAAGCCTCGTACTGTCGATCCTTTTCTTCTTTTAAAAACACTGAGTCCAGCTTGGTCAAAAGAACAGTCATTCCCGTATCGGCGTTAAGGTCTTGCGCCGCGATTTCCAGCGCGCTTTCCCTCGCTCTTCCTGATAGCGACAGGGTAACCGCTAGAGCCTGCTTCTTTTTGTCCAAGTCTGTAACGAGTCTCCAGATTTCAATCTCATTTTTCCAACTTTCGTAAGACGTCTTCTCATCGAACGATGGAGGAACTTTGTAATTCCCAGCAGCGGCCATCCTCTGCTACCAATGTTAACTCAATAACCACATCACTGACGATAGGGTACACTCTTTATTCGTTGCCATCAACAAAACCTACAAAACTCCCAGCACCCCCTGCGCACTCCTCACTCCACCCTCCGACACATGCGCAGTAGGATAATACAACTTAACAAAAACAACCCAAAAAAAAAAGGGTTTTGGAGTGGGCTACTCAAAGTCCAGACTTAAATCTGATTGAGATGCTTTGGCATGACCTTAAACAGGCCTTCAACGTGGCTCAAGTAAAAACAGTTCCTCCATAGCAATGTGAAAGAATATATAAAAATATAGAGTAATAACACTGCTCATATGTGACAGTTTGCCAGCTATACTATATTGTCAAAAGTATTTGTTTATCTGCCTTTAAACACATATGAACTCGAGGTTTATCCAATTCTTAATCCATCTGATGTCGGCCCGCCCTTTGCAGCTTATAACAGCTTCAACTCATCTGGACAGGCTTTCCTCAAGGTTTAGCAGCATTTATGGGCATTTTTGACCATTCTTCCAGAAGTACATTTGTGAGATCAGACACTGACCCTTTCATTTTTGTGAGGAACGATCAGCCAACTAAGCCAGTGGGAATCCCGCTCTTTAACCTCTCTAAGGTGTAGACAGAGAAGGATGCTAACAGTGTGCAATATCCAGTAACCTCATGGAGGAAGCTTTGAAAACTTTTTGAGGCCGGGTGAGATGCTGGTCATGATTTCATGCCTGATATCAAGTTTTAACATGGTGCTAGACCAGCGAGTCCACCAAACAGTTCTATTCAGTTTTATTCATACAGCACTGATTCACAGTAACAGTTGCATCAAGTCACTGCTGTGACTGCCACTCGATGTGGGGCACATTGACATTGAGCATGTTTTTAATTTGGAATGCTAATAACTACACATCTATAAAATTATAAGAAAACGAACAGCATGCCAGGTATTAGTTAGCGTGGCTGTGGCTCAGGAGGTAGAGCAGGTCACCTACTAATCAGAAGGTTGGCAGTTCAGTTCCTGGCTGCTTCGGGCTGCGTGCCAAAGTATCCTTGGGCAAGATACTGAACCCCAAATTGGTCTCCGACACAAGCGTTGGAGTGTGAATGTTAGACAGAAAGCACTTAGCTTAGATTCATATGGCAGTGCTTGTATGAATGGGTGAATGTAAATGTGCTGTATAAGTGCTTTGAGTGCTCAGAGTAGAAAAGTGCTATACAGTATGAGAACTAGTCCAGGTAGTGTAACAGTGCTAACAGCTGGCAGGGCCTCCATGCTACATTTAATAACATTAACAGCAGCTGGACCATGTACATTATTATTATTTGTGATCAAGTGAGGAGCTGTGACTGGTGTTTGGAAGATTTCCAGTTTTAGGAATGAAACCCGTTTTGCTGTTCCAGGTCTGTCTGTAAACAAATCATTTGTTTACAGCTGCACTTCACAGCATTACAGCTAATTTAATGCTGAATATGCTTCCTTTTTAAGGAATGACTGTGTCAGAATACAATTATAAGAGTATATTATTATTATTTTGGTTGGGTGGGTTTATTTTATTGATGCATTTTTGTGTGTTTACATGTTATATACTGACAGAAGAATGAGCCATTATAAACCTATATGTAGGGCCACTTTTGAGCTTCTGAAAGTGGGGCAATGCATATAAAAATACTGTAATTTCTAAATAGTTTATACAGTATTTTTGTGAAACCCCTTGATTTATAGCTGGAAGGCTGCGCTGCACTCACACCTTCACCGTTTGATTCAAAATCCTCTGTGGTGGTAAACGGAGGCAAAACTACAAAAATGGTGTCATTGTCTGAATAACTCTTAACTCTATGCAGAAATAAGATTAATAATATATACATGATACAAGTTTTGATCACAGTGCCCAGTGGTCATGGACACACGTCGGTAATGACTGTATCATTAATGGACAGTGACAGATGAGCCGCAATGGCAAATGAGATGCATGCAGTTGCTGTGACGCGCTGTTGCTTCGGTGAGCTCTGGTAATGTGAACTTGAACCCACTTCCCACCTGCTCTCCACGCAGCCTTGCTTTATCCCCTTAAGTGTGTACTAGAAAGTGGGATGAATGTGTTAGCAAATGTTGTTGAGCTTAAAGTTGAAGTCTTCAGTGTCACAAAGGCAGCCCTCTTTTTACATGGCTGAATGTCTCCAGGAACTGGTGGCAAAATGCAACAACTGTCTGTGAGCAGGTTACGGTTTCAAATTAGGAGACGCCACATTTTCACATTTGATTTACAGGATGCTTTAGGTGCTAAATAGATTCTCTACTGAAGGAATACGTTTTATATAAGCAAAATGTATAAATGCTTTCATGCTCGGTCCTCCTGCTGCTGAGGCTCTCTTACACTGAAGTAACTGCAGATGACAGATTAGAAAATTCATCAGTTACATTTGCAGGCTCTTAATTACCCATATTTTTTTGCCCATATCTGTTATTGGGCTGTGAGACGGTCAGACCTGAATGCACCAACTAACATTTAATGTTCAAACGCATCAAAGTTTCAGAGCTCGACTGAGTTAGAATGAAGAGCAGCACTGAGTGAGCAGAGTGCAAAGCAGAAAGCCTCAGTTGACAAAGAAAGTTGATAGCCATCGTTGTGACAGCCATCGTCTCTGTCTGGGCTTTTAGCGTCTGTCAAACCAGCACAATGTAAACCCGGCTATGCTGAGCTGTGCACAGTCTCGCTGTCTTTTTAGTAGCTGTCTTTTTTTTTTTTTCTTTTTCTTCCAAATTACCTTTGCCTCGTCAACACATTTCATATGTGGGGGGAAAGGTCACTCTTTTTCTTAAGCCCCATTCAGACAATCAGACATTTCTCTCGGAGCTGGCTTATGGTTGTGATGATTTGCTTTCTGTGCTGGTTTGTCCATCTGAGCGGCCGTGACTGTTATAGCCTAAATCCTGCAATTATAAAACCCCATCAAAACTCTTGTTCTGCCATCAAACTCTCCAAATAAGAGTTTAAGTAAAGGGATTCATGCTCCGGTGGTTTTAGTCTCAGCTCAAACACAGACTAATATGCTTAATCAGCTCTTACTTTCCAGTCTCATTATTGTTGGTTGTGCTTATACAACCGCTGCTCTTTTCATCAGCTTATCATGTGACCGCACGGTGCCTCCAGGCTGAAAACTCGTGTGTGCCACAGCGTAGTGCCGCCAGGTACCAACAGCAATGTTACACAAATTGAACAAGCAACCCGTTAAATCAAGTGAAACCTGCTCAATTATGTGGTCACTCATACGTCAGATCTGTGTGACATTAATCTCTGTACTAGGTGCTGGTAGCAGCAGTTTCCGTTTCCTTTTAGTCCTGCGTGAGTGTGCGTTGTTTGCGTGCAGATAGTCGGTACTTTCTCCTTGTCCTGGTTTGATGGGGAATGTTTCTCTCTCTCCTGCCGCTGATGTTACCTCAGACACGTGGGATATTTGTACGATGATCAGACTGAAGCACTGGTTTTGTTGTTTGTTTTTGTTGTTTTTACTGTTGTGAGAGGAGTGTGATATGAGGATTTGCTACTTAAAATGCACAACCTGTACATGTGAAATAATATGCAGAGGGCAGAGTCTATTTTTGCTTAAGCAGCTTCTTATTTTCATACAGAACACCGAAAGGAAGAATTATTTCACATGTGCATATTCAGAACTTGTGAAATTGGAGACAGCTGGTGAAACCGAACTCCAGATATTTGTATCGAGCACTATATTTTGTAATCAGATCTATTTTGGTGACCGGGACAGCTTGTACAGATATGTGCATGTATTTTATGCTCAATGTGTCCCATTTGTTGTAGAGTCCGACGTAAAGACTACAGAGCCGTGTTTTGGGATGACAATCTTTTACAGCAATTTTGGAATTACTGCAAAAAAAAAAATCAATTTGTAAATAAAAAGTGTCATTTTTATACAGTTGTCAGTGTCTGTGTTTTTGTTTATTTTATTATATATTTTAGGCTAAAGGGCCCCTAAGCCTTGAATACATCCATAACACATGAATGCATTCAAAAGGTTTTAAGTCTGCTTGCATACACATGAAAATGACTGTAGTGGTGCATCATAGTGCCATCACAGACACAGTGTGATCATTCTGTAGCATCATTAACCTGGATTTACTCTGTTTAGTTTTTGAGTTGCAGTGAGGAAAAGAAAAGTGTCTCTCGTTTTCAGTCCCAGTTCCCAGGCACATCCAGCTACTATCCATTCTTCCTGAGCTTGTCCAGTATCCCATAATTAAGGAGGGTAAAGTGAAGATCAACTCCTGTTGAAGTAAAACAGTCCACCTGATCCCGGCAAAAATACTGTCGCTCGCCTCTTTAATGTGCATCATTTTCTCTATGTTCAAGTCTCTCTTCATCAAGTCACAAACTATGAACATCAGTCTCCTACATAAAATGCAGTTAATACAAAGATGAGACGATGCCACACGAAAACAACTTCCAGATGCATAGGGCGGTCTGGCTTCTGCAGTCTTCCTTTTTAATATACTCTCATTCATTTGAGAGGGGACCCCTGGCATTGACAGAAAACAGAACAGTGTCTTCATTTCCACTGCACTAAAAAATCTGATGGATGAGCAATAAATAAATCTGTTGAATATGTATTTCCAGTGTCCACTTCAGAATGTGTTCCCGGTTAAAGCAGAAGCTGTGGTAAATGTTAGCATTAGCCATAACTTACCCTGTTTTGACCCAGCTGCAGAAATAATGAAATCAGTGAGATCAAATTATAGCAACGCTGTGTGTGTCTGTGAAGGTAAACCAGACCCTCCCCAACAATGACAACGATTATAAACTATTATACTGTATGTGGACTATTCTGCTGAATGAGTTCAAATTCAGAGTTGGAATTTGATTAAAATTTATATTCTCTTTTATCAAAAAGCAGATATCTGATATGATATATCTAAAGGACATACAGTACCAGTTAAAGGTTTGGACAAACACTCACCCATTCATATGGATGAGTGTGTATATATATTTAATTTAGTACTATCTGAAATTGTGTGACATTAATAAATATCAATATTTAATTGTTTTTTAAGTATGGGACTTCAATTTGAACCACTTTGGTAGAATGGCCCATATACACACTCACTGGTCACTTTATTAGATATACCTGTTCAGCTGCTCTTTAATGCAAATATCAGCCAATCACGTGTCAGCAGCTCAGTGCGTTTAGGCATGCAGACAGGGTCGAGACAACCTGAAGCTCAAACCAAACATCAGAATGGGAAAGAAAGGTGTTTTAATTGACTTTGAACATGGTGTGGTCATTGGCGTCAGATGGGTCGGTCTGAGTATTTCAGAAACTGTTGAGCCACTGCGACTATCCTACACAACTCTTTCACATCTCGAGGGTTTTCAGAGAACGTCTGAAGAAGAGAACACATCCAGTGAGCCAAAGTTCACTGGGTGGAAATACCTTGTTGATGCCAGAGGTCAAAGGAGAATGGCAACACTGCTTCGAGCTGATGGAAACCTTTGACTGGTACTGTTTCTACACTGTGCTAGAGCTCCCTGCAAACTCACTACTGCTGTTGTTTTTCTGGTGATGTCATACTTGAACACAAAGTTAGTGTCATGCAGAATAGTTAGAAGGTTAAAAAAAACCCCACAACTGGAAACAATTGTTCTTAAATGCCTGACAGCTCTTAAGGGGGTAGCTGTAGCTACCAGTCCATTTAACAATAGCGTCAGTGTAGATGATGTAACACCACCAATCCGCACCACCTGTGGTCTGCCCAACAGGAAGTCCAGGATCCAGTTATATAAGGAGACACTGATGCCCAGATTCTGAAGATTCGTGATAAGCCTGCATGGAATCGTGATGTTGAAAGCAGAGCTGTAGTCAATGGTCCAGGCCTGGATCCTTTTGGCCTATAGGAGAACTGAAAGGGGTCGAGCGTAGCAGGCAGTGAAGATGCGATGTGAGCCTTGAATAACGATGGAAGTGAGTGCTGCTGGGCGATAGTCATTATGGCAGCTCACATTAGGTTTCCTCGGGACACGGATGATGGTGGTGCTCTTGAAGCATGAGAGGACTACAGACAAGAACGGGGGGGGGGGGGGGGGGGGGGGGGTTAAAGCTGTCTGTGACGACAACTACCAGTTCATGAGCGCATGCTTTGAGAGCAGGACCTGCGATGTTATCCAGTCCAGGAGCTTTCCCTGTGTTTACTTTTTTAAAGTATTCCTACACATCAGCCTGAGGGATCTGAAAAGGACAGATTAGTATTAGTATGATTAGCATTAGAAAAAATCCACCAAGCAGCAGTTTCCCTGGTCAAAAAGTCCTGCTGATGGCAGAGGTCTAAGAACAACAGACTAGTTTCAGCTTGAAGTGTTTGAAGTGTTATGGTCTCTCTCTCTCTCTCCTTCTGCCCCCCCCCCTCTCTCTGTCTCTCCCTCTTTCTGTGTCTCCCTCTCTCCCTCCCTCTCTCTGTCTCTCTCTCTTTCTCTCTCTCTCTCTCTGTCCCTCTCTCTCCCCCTCCCTCTCTCTGTCTCTCTCTCTTTCTCTCTCCCTCTCTCTGTCTCCCTCTCTCTGTCTCTCTCTCTTTCTGTCTCCCTCTCTCTGTCTCTCTCTCTTTCTGTCTCCCTCTCTCTGTCTCTCTCTCTTTCTGTCTCCCTCTCTCTGTCTCTCTCTTTCTGTCTCCCTCTCTCTGTCCCTCTCTCTTTCTGTCTCCCTCTCTCTGTCTCTCACTCTTTCTCTCTCCCTCTCTCTGTCCCTCTCTCTCTCTCTGTCCCTCTCTCTTTCTCTCTCTCTCTCGTTCTGTCTCCCTCTCTCTGTCTCTCTCTCTTTCTCTCTTTCTCTCTCCCTCTCTCTGTCCCTCTCTCTCTCTCTGTCCCTCTCTCTTTCTCTCTCTCTCTCGTTCTGTCTCCCTCTCTCTGTCTCTCTCTCTTTCTCTCTCTCTCTCTCCCTCTCTCTGTCTCTCTCTCTTTCTCTCTCCCTCTCTCTGCCCCCCCTTCTTTAAACGTGTGTCTGGTGCTTCCTCACTGGTCTGAATTTGCTAACCCAGCCTGCCCTCTAGTTGCTCATTTGAAGCCCACTCTGGAAGCCTGTTCACTCATTTATCTGCTCACTGAAGATTTCTGCTCTCATCACTGGCCACTCTCAAATGACTTCTCCACTCACTCCCCACACCTGCAGAAAGAAGGACTTCCTGTCATGGTCCTGGGTTAAATGCCCAGTGTGGACTCTGTGGTTTTGCTTGCTGAATTATTGTGAGATTCATGATGTGGTTATACTGGTATATTTTCCTGTTAAGTATATTTGTGTTCTTAATGCTTTCTCGTTCTATGTCTTCTGTGGTATAATGCTCCCTCCCTCTGGTGTCTTGTCTCTCATGTTATGTTCATTCATGTCTGTGTTTCCTCAGTGTGCCTGTCTTCCTGTGTGATGTCAAATCTGTGTTTCCATTTCCTTGTCCAGTGTTTCCTGTTTTATTTTGCTGGTCCCTTATTGCTTGTGCATTGTGTTTAGTTTTACTTCCCTTTGTCTTATTTCCCCTGATTGGTTTCAGCTGTGTACCCTTGTGTTTCTCATTTCCCTAAGTACCCCTGAGTTTTCCCTCGGTTCTTTCTCACGTCATGCCCTCTGGGCAGCGTGTTTTCTTGTTCTGCGTTTCTTTAGATTCCCAGTCAGTTGAATTATTTGCTTCCTTGTATTCCTCAGTAAGCAGGAATGAAGCAGAGTTTATTTTAAGTTAACACATCCTGCATTTGGGTCCAACCTTGCCTGCCACACTTCTGCATTATGACAGAACGGTGTGAGACTCGGTCTGGTATGAGTGGCAGCAGGTAGCGAGTACCTTTTTCACGAGATATGGAAAGGAATAAGCTGTGGCTCATTCCACACTAACTCAATAACTATGGGTTTTGCAGTATTTTAATGTCACAAATAACACGTTTAATAACACAAGTTTGTGAAGAACGTCTTACATGGAGAACAAAATATTCCTTGTCTACCATGATTTTGGCAAAACGAATATATTTGTCAACTAATGGTCCCAAAAAAACGACACCCTTTGCATAAAAAAATATGGAAATATACGGCAGTATGACAGCTATACACAGAAACAAAGAAATAAATGAACAGTAAACCAAAACCTCATCAGAAAGTTGCTTTTTGCTGCGATGCAGAAGACCAATATCATGGACCAAGGCATCCCATGTCCCCCATCCATCACCACTGACAACCAAGTGCTTGAGGTCACAATGATATCGTCCCCTTCATACTCAGTGTCTCCAGAGCCAAATGCTCTGTCTTGATGGAGACTTGGACAGGCTGGTCACATTGGTAAGAGTGGGCCATTTATTTTGATACCTGTGATTTGGGGTCTGGTTGTGTATGTTACATGGGGCGTGTGTGATCCAGGGGCTTTTCGACCATGAAAAGGCATGGATCACCCCAGTACTGATTTTGGCAACAGGACCATCAAAAACAAGAATCCCTCACCATTAAAATCTTAGCGCACACATATTAGATTAAAGTGGGTCTCACCAGCTGAATTGTTGTTAGCTTAGAGTTTTGGCAAACTGTACAGTTTGCCAAAACTGCTAAGTTTCAAAAGAAACTTTCTTTTGAAACATGGCTGTTCATTTACAGGCAACTAGTATTAGATTAGTTGATGTTAAAGAAACTGTAATGATGTGATGATTCTCCAGCAACTTCTGAACTGACTTTTTCCCTCTCTGACTTCTTAACACATTGAAGGACAGAAATATAGTGATTAATATCAATGATGTCATTCTCTGAATGCTTTATCACACCGTGAGACACGTTTCAAGACTGATCTGACTGAGTTATGATCTGCAAGGGACTTTAGTTATCTACTTAATTACATTCACCAACTTATCGTACACTATATTAACAAAAGCATTCGCTCATCTGTTGTTCACACTCATGAACTTGGGTAACATCCATTCTTAATCCAGAGGGTTTAATATGATGTGGGCCCACCCTTTGCAGCTATAACAGCTTCAACTCTTCTGGGAAGTCTTTCCACAGGTTTAGGAGTGTTTATGGGAATTTTTGATCATTCTTCCAGAAGCACATCTGTGAGGTCAGACACTGATGTTGGATGAGAAGGCCTGGCTCACAGTCTCCGCTCTAATTCATCCCAAAGGTGTTCTATCAGGTTGAGGTCAGGACTCTGTGCAGGCCAGTCAAGTTCTTCCACACCAAACTGACTCATCCATGTCTTTATGGAGCACTTGAAACAATGCAGTCAGACAGGTACCGTTCATCCATCAGATTGCCAGATGGAGAAGCATGATTCATCAATCCAGAGAGCACATCTCCAGTGCTCTACTCCACTGCATCCAACGGTTTGCATTGTGCTTGGTGATGTAAGGCTTGGATGCAGCTGTTCAATCATGGAAACCCATTCCATGAAGCTCTCTATGCACTGTTCTTGAGCCAATCTGAAGGCCACATGAACACATCTCCATTGCTTTAGAGTCCACTGAGCTCCTGAGAGAGACCCGTTCTTTCACAGAGCCTAGGTGGTTGATCTTATACACCTGTGACCATGGAAATGAATGGAACACCTGAATTCAATGACTTGGATGAATGAGTGAATACTTTACAATACAGTGTACCCGAACAACGTCCCTTACTGCTCTACAATGGAACACCACAATATATGTCTATGCTGCACACTTGCACACATTTGGTGGGCAGCCAGCCATCTGGGGCCTGTTAGTATTTGCAGGACCACGCGGGGTATCCAGCAGATACAGAAGCACTTCCCAGTGCAGCCGTATACAAAGCCAGGTTCTGTGGTGATCTCTAATTAAAGGCCGCCTCCACCATGCGCTGGCTGAACATTTCTTGAGCTGGAGCTGCTTCCATCTCAGAAACAAAAAAGTAATAGTTTAAATTTTTATGAGAATTAATAAATGGATAGTCTATCACAATTGTCTGACTATTATTTGTTAGTGCAGATAAGAAGAGCTACTTACATGTGGGACATGCGAGGGAATGCTGGTGACTGTGGGCTGTTCTTTTTTAAGGAAATAGCACTCCAGCAACCAGGTGTTAACTTTCTCTTGTCTCCTAAGCTTCATCCACCAGTTCTGGAACCAAGCCTTAACCTATAAACCAAGATTAATGAGCACCGCAGTGATCAGAAAGTGTACATGGAAGGCATTTGTTTTATTTGTATTTCACTGACTTTCATAAATCCCTTACCTGCTTGTATGTTAGAGTGATCACTACGGGCAGGTTCTTCATTTCAGTTGTGCTGAGCTACAGCTGAAGCATTGAATAAGAGTATTCAACTACCTCAATGACAAGCTTGTCTAGGCCTTTAGTCTTGGATTATTCACAGGGTTAGGGCTCAGCTTCAATGGGGCACTTGAGGGTACATGAGAGGAATTGTCCTTCTCTGAGCTAAAGACTTTAGACCCCCAACAAGAGTGTTTACAGTGCTTGTGTGACTTTCCTCCACTCAACCCATAAAATGGAGTCCACCAGAGGGACAGGCTCTTCTGAGTGTAAGTGAAAATAGAGCACAAACCTACATGGTGAGTAAAATCAGTGGTGAGATCATTTAAAATTCTTTCAAAAACAGGGAGGACCTTAAATCAATAGCTTCTTTAACTGGTGAGGAAGAAATTTCTGCTTTTAGCATCTATGGCCCTGCAGTACACCAAGTTAATGATATTTTAGCAGTTTACCACAGAGGCTGAGTGACTGCTAATATTAGCAAGTTGCTTTAGTAAAAATGCTGATTACATACAGTGCTGTGGAAAAGTATTTGGCCCCTTCCTGAGTTCACACTTACACGTTTCAGATCATCAAACACATTTTAAAAGTAGACAAAAATAACCTGAGTAAATATAGCATGCATTTTTTTTTTTTTTTCATTTATCAAGTGAAAAAAGCTGTGTAGCCAATAGCCCCACCTGGGCCTGATTACTGCCAGACCTGCTGAGCCCAGAAATCACTTAAAGAGAAGCTTTCTCACAAAGTGAAGTAAGCTCAAAGGTCTCAAAAAGCAACACATGATGCCACAATGTAAAGAAACTCGAGAACAGATTTAGTCCCATAAAGGAAATCGTCATAAATGAAATCACTGGGTTATTAAAATTTGTTTGATGATCTGAAACATTTAAGAGTGGCAAATATGCAAATAACTAAGAAATAAGAAAAAAATACTGTCACAACACTGTATGCCTGGCAAATTTTGTGCATTGCAATAACACACACACACACACACTTACTTTTTAATAACGTCCCAGCCAGCTTCACACAAAGGAAGCCCTGTGGAGCTATTTTTAGGAGCCTTATTGCACGCTGGTCAAAGCTGAAGTTGTGTGAGGTGGGCTTGGAGCTGCAGTCAGTGTACATATAGATATATATGTTTGTCTGTGTGTCCTTGCTAACACAAACAAATGAGCAGTGTTTCTGTGCGGCATACTGACTTTCTTTCACCATACATGGACTCTGCTGAAAAGAGCTTTTTCATTGCTTCTCACCTGCTCTCACTGGATACACAGAACTGTAAAGATAGCACATCTGTGTGTGTGTGTGTGTGTGTGTGTGTGTGTGTGTGTGTGTGTGTGTGTGTGTGTGTGTGTGTGTGTGTGTGTGTGTGTGTGTGTGTGTGTGTGTGTGTGTGTGTGTGTGTGATATCCACAGATTTAGCATAACCTGTGGTTGAGACGGTGGTCAGACATGAGTATGAGTATGACATCCAGCTGGATGTAAACAAACACATATATGACTCTTTATTTGGGATACATTTATGTAAACGTCTACCTACATTTAGAGCAATATGTGCCATCTTATTTATAAAATTTAGATTTCTGTGGTTTGTGTCTGTTAGTGTTATTTGTGGTGTTAGTTGTCATTTTATTTACTTATTTAATAAAAACTCTCCATCCTTATATATAGATCCTGTTTCTAGATATCAGCACAGATAGATATCAAGATATGAAATATCTAGATAATTTTGATACATTTTGGAACTGTTGATTATCCTTGCATTTATAATGAGACAAGACTGTAAGTGAAATCAAAAGCAAGAAGGCAGAGTAAAGTCTGTGCAACCTAAAAGCAAATCATTCTTTCACTGACTTCCTTTCAGCACAGTGCAGATGTGGTGAAACAGAGAGCAGAGGAGAGAAGGTTAAAGGCTGCAGACACTTACAAAAATGTGACTTGCTTGTGACTAAAAGCTTCTCATTTATGCAGCCTTTTCTGTGGCTGGTTTTTGGTTTGTGATACTGGTGCTCTGTAGTATGACCTCCAGTAGAATTGAATGCTTTTTTTTTTTTTAATTAAAAAAATTCTGACAAACAACCAAAGAGCAAACACAGTAAAACAAAACAACAAAAAGAACATTAAAAAAAACTATAACAAGAATTTCTCCTTGGTCAATACGGCATTAACAACTGATGACAATATATTTAGCTTTTTAAAGTCACTGGTTTCAAGTCTAAAGCACTGCCATCAGTGAACATGCAGCATGCTCTGATGGCCTCGGCTGTTCTTGGTAATTCCACTCATGTCTCAAAACTCATGTGGTGCTTTCTGGATGCTAAAACTCCACACATGCCTTTAATAAAACAGAGACAAAGTCATAGTGGAAGCTTAAATGGCTTTAATGCTCTGCATCACTTAGTCATTCAGTTCTTCTTTGGGCAAGTAATGCTTGATAATTGTGTTGCAGTGGACCCACATGTTGTGCATTATGTCCAGTAATTTGATGTTAAAAACTGAGGAAAAATGAGATCTGCCCAAATCTCAAATCTAATAAGGTTCTAAAATGTTGTAACAACAGAATAATTTTATTTACAGGTGTGTTTGTAAAAGCTTGTTCTATTGTAAGCCTTGGATAACAGTCTTCTCCAAATGGCACCTAAACTCACATGTTTCCAATCCATGATTTCATTCATTGCTGCTGCAGGGTGCATTTAACCACATAAACGTCACTCTGTGTTTCACCAAATCTACTTTTAAATAATAGCAGTACAGTGAGAGCTGCAGTAATCCACATACAGGCAGCGTGGCTCAGCAGAGCAAGTTCAGTGTGGTTTTGTGTGAGTTTGTGTTACGTCAGCGCTGCAGGGACGGAAGAGGAACAGATGTGCCAGAAAAGCTGAGAACCTCCACTCCCCTGCCTCCTTAGGAGATCCTCCTCCCTCCCTCCCTCTGTGCTCCTCATGTCCACTCACTCCCTCCTCCCTTTGTCCGTCCATGCCCTCAGAGGTCAACAAATGTGTTTCTCATGAAACATTTACCGTGGTCTTTAACAGAGCAGAGGGCTGCATATATAAATCAGGTGCACGTGTGCAGATGTAAGAGTGTGGCCATGTATGGAAAGCGTGACAAGGCTGGTGGAAAATGGGACCAGAAAGAGGGACCAGGAGAAAGATGAGAAATATATTCCTAAAAAAAAAAAAAAAGTGTATATATCAAAGTAGTTTCACAAACCAGGAAAACAAACATACAAGACAGGATGAAAGAAAAATGTGCATGAAGAGAGAAGGCTAAGTGAAATAGCACCTTCTTGCTGCACTGGCCCATATGACACTTGACAATACACAATGGAAAAACTCAGAATGAAGAAAATCCTTTAACTGCTGCAGGCTGAAAGACGAGTAACAGCTGCTAAAGGGGCAGCTCTAGAGGCAGCAGAGACTCTGGGCGAGACCATCCATAAATGCTGCACTACGAAGAAGTATTAAAGGAAGATTAGATTATCTGTGTTCAGTGTAGTAACTGCAAATTTGAAATGAACCAAATATTTTGGTTACTTAATTACTTAATTATTTTGTTGCTGATTGTGCACTTTTTTAATTTTTTTTTTCTTTCAGAGGGAGAACTCATGTTCTGTTGCTACTTCTGAAAATGGAAAGTGTTTGGTTACTTCTGGGATCCACAACTTCTTGCTGAGTTTCAGGAAATGAGTTGGGTCCAAATGGACCCTTTCATAAACTTAATTACATTAGAAGCTTTTCTTCTAATATGTCATTGGTTGTTTGAAAAGAAACAACAGTTTGACATCAGGCCGTGATGTCACACACAAGTGTAACCCAACAGGAAATACATTTTCTCAACATGTAGTTGAAAATGCAGTTTAGTTTGGTAGGACATAATTTCTTGGAGACTGGGCTTGTGTTTATTCTTTTTTAATCTATGTTTAGTCTATCTGAATGTCCATGTAGCGCAAAATATCAAACTGAAAAGCTTCCAAGTTCAATGGATGCCTGAAAGACCTTTGTTTAAAGGATACACGGTTATTGCACCATGAATAGCAGCTCCTGAGACCTTTCCCTGCTCCAAATATCCTATATTATCGGTCACTGAACGACTAAAGACCACACCAGGGTGGAATGCACTTATTTTCCATCGTGATTGTGACCTTTCTATTTAAACATCTTCAGCTATTTGGTAACAGTTTTCAGTGTTTAGTGTACAACATGTTAAACATATTGAACAGTCAAAGATTTGGGGCTTTGTGGAAAACTATCAGGGCTTAAGACTAATAAGAAAGCTAGTGCTAGAATTTACTTGGCTGTTAACTGCCTGCAGAAATACACATAACATACAAACTTGACACTATATACATTTTTTTGGCGCATTTATTGAAAGAAACATTTAATTAAAAAATATTTTTCCTTTCTAAAAGTCTCATTCCCATTCTGCCATAGTCTGTAAAGATGTGTGGCACTTATCTGACAAATAAGCCCCAGACAATTCGATGTTAGATTCAACTCACTGTCATTGTGCACACAAGACACACAACGAAATGAGCGTTCCAGATCACTCATCCAGAGACGAGCATCTGCGGTCATGCAGCCAGAGACCGGCCACACATGATGAGAAAATTTACATGTAACCTAGATATGTATATATACATTTTGACTGGTTCTGTGTAAGCACTGGCAGCACTTTACTTTCCACTCAGTCTTGGTGGTGCTTGTATATTAAAACGCAGAGTGCAGCTTTAAGATTTCTTTGCTGCAATAAAAACGTTTCCCCAAACTGCTGTGGTGTTTGCTGTGTGTCAATGTTATAACTTATAACCATCCTCAGAGAGATGTACACATGCATAGGGAGGAATTATTGCCCTTGCAGTTGGCTTGAGAATAACTAATTGACTGTATATGCTCCCCACCCCACCGACCATCAATTTGGTTTTGTTTGCTCTGGGGGGGGGCTCTTTTACTGGAGACCCTCATGTTTAGATTGTTTCTAATGGGGCTCTAGGCCATCATAAACTCACCTATAAAAGGAAGGAATTATGCGTCTTTATGAGACAACCTCAGCCACAGATTTTACAAGGAAACACTTTTTAAAGGTTCAACTGGATCAATTTAAGGCGCTTGAAGAGGCGGGAAGACGGAGCTGCAAAAAAGCTTTGAAAGATTGTTTAAGTTTGTTTATGTTGGCACAAGAAGCAGAAAACGTTTGTTCCAAAGTTGTTGATAAGGAGAAATAAACTTACAGACACAGGGTCTTATATTCAACAATAACATCCTGAGTAAGAGTGTGTGTCTGTGTGAAGTGTGCTTGCATTTGGTTTCTGGATCTACAGGAGTGCAGCTGTTCACATCTGTGCGTGAATGAGACACGAACTGTCACTTGCAGAACTCCAGCTGTTGCACATAAAGTTCTAAGTAATACAAGGCAACGGGCCAGCCTGCAAACCCCTCGCTGTAGCCAGTCATTCAAGGAAAGACAAACACAACACCTACAGGACTGGAATGTGAGGTTATATCATTACACTGTACAGAGGCAGTATTTCATCATATTCTGTGCTGTGAATATGTAATTGGCAAAGCAGCCGACACACCCTCGCAGGCTTCAAGCGTGGACTGAAGGAGTGCTGCATGTTCCAGTGTGAGCGCTCAGCCAAATATGCACATGAAGCAACCGTCAGCCTATAAAACTGCTGAGAAGCCTGCACACAAAAGCCTATCAAAGTATTCACTTTCTAAAACCTCATCAGCATGCTTTTGCCCTTGAGTTCACCTCAGATCAGCAGGCACAATTCAGGGTTCTTAAATCTTTCTCTATTTTATTCAAAATAATGTAAGCTCCATTTTTCATTTACAGTTGATACGCTACAAAGAAAGTGATGAAAGCACCATAATTAAAAACTTATTTTGTAAAGCTACAACTTCATCTTTGAATAAAACATTAAAAAAAAATGCTGTAGTGAATCATTCTTTAAGCATTCAGAGAGTCATTATTGTCAGTTTGGGCCTGAACTGTGAATGAAACAGCAACATTATCATAAATTTGTTAAGCCGACTTGATTAGGCGCACAGTTATGAAAGTGTAATAACAAGCAGTTCAACACATTATGAGAAGCCCTCAACCAAACAGCACAATGTGGAATATACCGGATGAACAGTTTAGCAGTGCAGTCTGGACCATATCTTATTGATGAGGGATGCACAGAAAACAGTTCAGGGCCACCGATACATGACAGCTCACACATGTGTAGCTCCGTGAGGCAGCATCAGTCTCAGTCTCAGTTTCATGTACAAAAAATAGATTCTATAATATTTGACTCACAGAGTCCAGCAACACCACTACCATAATGCTGTATGATTAAAGGCAGACATCCATCTGACCTACCCTACCACACAATTGTTGTAAGCTTGTTGGATTTCACAAAGTTTCTCCGAAGACACACAAACTCAGTATTTTGCATAGGCGCGGGGTTATACCACCACAAAACCTTCCCAGGAAGGTCTTAGGAAACATGACAAACAGCCTACGCTTCCATGGAGCATCAGTGGAATGTTCAGAGACACGCCCACTTCACATGTCAGTGGAGCCGAGGCCAACATGTTGCCACAGGATGTTTACAACAACCGAATAAACATCCTCCCACAAATACCCACTACCACAAAGACTGGACTGGTTCCCATATTAATTGAAGGTAGTGCAGTATTATGTTTTGCTTCTTCCATCACAGATTGAAGAATTGTGTTTAGATCGAAGTGTCTTAACTGTCAGCACGTGGGCTCTGTGAGTGACAATGAAGGCAGATGAAAAATAAAAATTATGGATCATCTCCCACAAATAACACTGCTGTCCCACGCTTTGTGTTCTGTGTCTGTCTAAATTAGGACATAGGAATGAGAGCGAGAGAAACAATGTGAATTAAATAAAATTCCAAGCCGGCCCGGCCATGACAGATCGTTCTGGATCAAAATCATTTTCAAATTTTAACACTTTCAAATGTAGCTTATATATGTGAAATGGAGGAACAGCATTGGTTCTGTGTGAGAGTTTTGACATGCGGCACTGGTCAAATAACTTCAGGCCCTGAACAAGTTTTTCAGAATCCTTTTCAAAAACGTGTTTGAGTGCACAGTAAATCACAGATAGTGGATCAGGTTCAGTGTTTGCTCTCTTCATTACCTCTTCAGCTTGTGACAATTTTGGGTTTTTTTTTTCCAAGAGATGGCACATCCCTTTAGCTCCCCTCCCTAAACTGCTGCTCCACCTTCAGACCTTCCGTGAGCTCAGATGGGATTTTAGAGCCCTGAACATGTCATGTGGATATCTCCCATGCTCGTGAACTTATTAGGTTATGAAGATTTTAAAATTACTGGAAAAATACTGGTGATGAAAAAGCAAAACATTTCAACCCACTAAGGACCTGTAACTCAGAAACCTCACAATGGCTTCACTAAACATACTGAATTTATTATACAAACCCCCAAACTGATTCTAAAAGGCTCAGGTGGGAGGCATTGATTACTATTAACATTTTACCATCCTCACTGTCATTAATAACACATTGTAGAATCAGTTTCCTGCATGGATAAAGAAATACATCAGGATTAATTAAAAATGCAGAAAGTGTGGGGGTAGAGCAGAAAAAAAATCTGTCTCTTATTGCACATATTAAACAAATATGTAGGACCACTTTCTTGCATTTGCGCAATATTTCTAAAATTAGAAACATCCTTTCTCAGAGTGATGCTGAAAAGCTAATTCATGCATTTATTACTTCTAGGCTGGATTATTCGTTATTATCAGGCTGTCCTAAAAGCTCCCTGAAAAGCCTTCAGCTGATTCAAAATACAGCTACACCTACAAGGTCTTGAATAATCAGGCCCCATCTTTTCTCAAAGACCTCATAGTCCCATATCACCCCAATAGAGCACTTCGCTCTCAGACTGCTGGCTTACTTGTGGTTCCTCGGATACTTAAGAGTAGAATGGGAGGCAGAGCCTTCAGCTTTCAGGCCCCTCTTCTGTGGAACCAGCTCCCAGCTTGGATTCAGGAGACAGACACCCTCTCTATTTTTAAGATTAGGCTTAAAACGTTCCTTTGTGATCAAGCTTATAGTTAGGGCTGGATCAGGTGACCCTGAACCACCCCTTAGTTATACTGCTGTAAGTCTAGGCTGCTCTGGGGGATCCCATGATGCACTGAGTGTTTCTTTTTTTACTCCCCTCTTTTCATTCTCTGTGTTTATACACCACTCTGCATTTAAATATTAGGTATTATTAATCTCTGTCTCCCTCTCCACACCCCCAACTGCTCACGACAGATGACTGCTGCTGCCTTAGCCTGCCCTTATGTCCCTTAGTTCTGCTGGAGGTAAGAATCTGGCTTTTCTAAGATTTTTAGAGCCAAGTACAATAATCTTTGTTTTGTCTGAATTTAGAAGCAGGAAATTAGAGGTCATCGAGGCCTTTATGCCTTTAAGACATTCCTGCAGTTTAACTAATTGGTGTGTGTCATGTGGCTTCATGGATAGATAAAGCTGGGTATCATCTGTACAAAAAATAAATCTTGATGCAATGCCTTCTAATAATACTGCCTAAGGGAAGCATGTGTAATGTAAATAGAATAGTTCCTAGCACAGAACCCTGTGGAACTCCATAATCAGCCTTAGGGTGTGAAGAAATCCCCATTTAAATGAACAAATTGGAGTCCATTAGATACATATAATTGTAATAAAATGTTATGGTCAACAGTATCAAAGCTGCACTGAGGTCCAACAGGACAAGAACAGAGATGAGTCCACTGTCAGAGGCTGGAAGAAGATCATTTGTAACCTTCACTAATGCTGTTTCTGTACTGTGATGAATTCTGAAACCTGACTGAAACTCTTCAAATAAACCGTTCCTCTGCAGATGATCAGTTAGCTGTTTTACAGCTACTCTTTCAAGAATCTTTGAGAGAAAAGGAAGGTTGGAGATTGGCCTATAATTAGCTAAGACAGCTTTGTGTGTGTGTGTGTGTGTGTGTGTGTGTGTGTGTGTGTGTGTGTGTGTGTGTGTGTGTGTGTGTGTGTGTGTGTTGTTGCTGTGGGCATGTCATTCCTCTGGGCAGGTCTTCTGGTTATCCCACCCACAGATCAGCCACTCCCGGCAGCGACTCTCACACCTGTCAGAAATCACTAATCACTCACCTGTCCGCCTCGAGCTCTCTCCTGGCTGGTATTTAAGCTGTGGGAAAATCTTCAGTTATTGCCGGATCGTTGCACCAGCAAGTTAGCTGTAATGATTCGTTCATGTTCACCTTTTAAAAGGCTCATCATTACGGGTGAATTAACATTCATTTGTGTGCAGAGCCCAGCCTGTTTTCTGACCCGTGGATGTTATGGAGTCATGAGTATGAGTGACTAAGCTGCCTGCCATGCTCTGCTGACCCGCCATAGGCCTGGACTGTCTTGTAAATAAAGACTCTGAACTTTTACCTACTGTGCCTGCAGTTGGGTCCTTTTTCTCAGTGGATCATGACAGTCAGGCACTTCTGATTTGAGGCTTTCTTTTTCAGAGGATCCTCAGTATCCAGAGTTTAGGTAGCTGCTCTGCACTGTGTTGGCACATGGCACTGAAGAGGATAATAATGGAGGAATTCTATCCTTAATCTACAAGTACAATATGAAAAAACCAAAATAAAACAAAGAATAAGACTGATACAATTTAGATATTATTCTGCTAGTTTGCACGACAGCAAAAAATGTTATAAAACTTTCCACTGCCCACTAGATATTCAGAATAATCTAAGGATGATTGCCAATTACATTGGATAGGTACCTATTTAAAATAAAAGAAGTCTAAACATCTTTAATTAACAAACAGTACCAAGTTTGGATCTGGGGTCCTTCTCTTGTTCACTAAATGCAGGTTTAGCAAGTCCTTTAAAACTTTACTTCAGGGTGTTTTTCTCAGAGTTTGGCAAAAAAATCAACTGGTTTATAAAGCTGATTGTGAGAAAACAGGGGGCTTTAAGAAACACTGAATAAGCATCAGATTACAGTGTGATAGTGATGATTGTCAGCATGAAAGCTGAAACATTTAAAGGTTTACAAATGCAATGAAAAGAAATAAATGTTAATAGAACATAAATAAAGAAGATTTGAAGATAATCTGATGAAATTATTTCCATCCACACACCTATACTTCTCTATTATTCAGTGTTTTTTTCTATTGTCTTTCTTTTCTCTGCATCACATTTCACTGGCATCCCAGCGAAGCGTTTCCTCTGACTGAATATCAGCATTCAGCGGGCCTCAGTCAGTTACATGTGTTTTTGTTTGTTTGGTTGGTTGTCAGTTGATTTGTCGATGCTGCTGTTATTACAGATGTAAATCCCTGTGAGCAGCAGATGCAGTGAGGAGCAAAAGAGTAACCACTGTGGCCGGAAATGTCATTTGTATGGCACGAATGCAATGTAACAGAAAAGTGAATCAGAAAGTCATAAAATCAGCAGCCTGACTCAGTAAAGTTGGGCGATGTTATCTGTGTAAGCTGCTGCTCATACCAGACTAACTGAGGGCTGGAGCAGTAAAACCCAGAGTGTACTGAGGTGATCAGAGGGGCATTTTATTACTTTTAAATTCAGCTGGCCCGAGGAAAACTTGTGCAGCTGAAGTTTGAACAGCACTGACCCATTCTGAGTGAGATTACAGGTCTGCCGTACAATGCCTTGTGATTCATTTTAAGCTATTTTAGGACACCAATACCTCAGGAACACTTTTTAAAAAAATGGACATGTAGTGTTATTGATACTCAAATACAGTTGCCTAAGTAAGCTGAAGCTGCAGCTGCAGGACTTCTTTTGGTGTGACACAACAGAGTCTCTGTCTCTGCACACTCTTTAACCTCTGGCAGCAGGGGTGGGGTGGGGTGGGGTTGGGGGTTAGAGGGAAAACGAAGCTTCCCAAGAGAACAAGCCCCTGCTGTGGACACCGTGATCTCTAATGTTCAGTAATTAGATCTGCCATGCTGCTTGGGCCCAACCAGCTCTGATGATTCACTGTCACCATTTCTGGCAACAATTGCTATGAACTTTGTACAATTATATTAAGCTTCAGTCTTTTGGAATCTGTTGTGGGTTTGTATGTTATACCCAGATCATTATTATTCATGTCATTGCTGGCCGCTGATGGAGTCTGACACATGCCTTCCAAATACACACAACAGTTGGCCATTCAGACAGCTCTGCTGCTCTGTAGGCTGGACTGGCGGTGCTTACTTTAAATGAAAGAAATAATTTCACAGAAAAGCACAAAGCAAATGTGTTTTTATTGTTTGTGTGGTTAATTGAAATGCCGATTGCCTGGTGGAACTCTAGTGGCACTCTCCAGACTCCATTCTTTTGTTAACAACACTCTAATCTAATTGTACTAATTGCGGCAAGACATTCTGTCACCACCGAGCCCCAAGTCCCAGCTGTGATTAGCAGTAGGATGAGCTGTGTTACATGCCATGAAATGCCTGTCTGTGCTATAAAAACATCCCAGCCATTGTGCACGAGCATCAGTAAAGACAGATTTAGTTGTACTACACTTGACAAAGGCAGGACACAGCATTAATTATGAGATACACACATAAACACTGAGGCTGCTTATTTTGGGGCCATTTGGTTTGGGGTATTTTATGTCGGTTCATTTTTTTTCCCACTTGGGGACAGTAGAAAACACATTTTATTGGATAAGCAACAATAAAAAAATATTCAGTTTTTGTTCTCTACCATGTCCTGAGAAATTTACTGTATTGATGAAAAAAGATTATCCATTTATAATTAAATGGACTATAGAAGAAATGTGCAAAATGTAAATCAGTCTGAAAAAGTTTCACTTGGAGGAAACTGTTCGCTCTGAAGTCGATTTTTTTGCATCCAGGTATAATTTTCAGCAAACCAGTGCATTATAATCAAGATGATTAAAAGTCATACGGATTGTAACTTTAATTAAAAAAAAAAAATCACATTGGTTTCCAAAAACATTTTTCCTCTGCTTGTGAGGTTACTCCTGCTCTGCCTCAGAGACATGTCCGTAACTCTGATCTGCCAGCGGGGCTCTGGCCCCCAGCCTTGCAAACACAGTGGCGCATTCAACTTGGTTGGTATAAATACTGTTACCACAAGTTTTTATCATTCCAGTGGCCCACGGTGGAGCCGCTAACCTCTGCACCCTTACTATGATGTATGACTGCTAATGGTGCTTTGAGGCTGTCATCAGATGTCCCTCGTGTTGATGGTGTTGAGATATGGGGGCAGTATTTTTAAAGCTCCACATTTTCCACTATGTTTCATTTCAAATGTCACCACACAATCACAATTTCTTACATTTTAGGGTCACATTTTAAATCCACTGTTGCAGTTATTTTGCTGTAGATATAATCACTGTGATTACACCCTCAACTACACAAACAACTACATATGTGTTTTCATCGTTAAAAAAAACAGAGTCAGTAGCAGAATAAGCTGTTTGGCATTGGCAGAGAAGATTTGGCAAGTTTTTCAAGGGCGCAACTCATGTACTCAACTCTGCTGTTCAACCCACAAATGCATTTTCATTACAAACGGGGCTCCATTTCAGGGGAAATAAACAGGCTTTACAATGGTATGAGGTTTATTGCCAGGAAGCATTGTTACAACAAAGAAAGAATCAGGAATCGTGATACCTGGGGTCAAACATCCAAAGCAATGGACACTGCACAAGAAAGGTGAAGTGCAGGTAGGGTGGAGTTGTTGGAGATGAATGTCAGCGGTGATTTGTGGCAGAAGGATTACCAACAAGAATAAAGGGAGGAGGCTGAACTGGAAGCCAGCAATAGCAACGGGACCAGCGAGGGCAAAGCAGCCAGCAGAATGGATAGTAAGGGAGGACGGGCCGCCAGCAACTGGGGTAGAAACCCTCTGGAGCCATGGTGACTGGCAATGAAGGTGACAGAGACCCTCTGGAGGCTTAGCAGGTGGCCAGCAATGAAGGGTAGAGGCTGGCATTGGCGGAGGAGACACGACCCCTCTAGGGCCATGGCTGGAGACAAGGGATGAAGCAGGACAGATTCAGGCAACGTGGGACTCACAGGCTCAGGCATCTGGGCACCTTCAGGTGAGGTTGAGGTGGTTATGACATGTACAGAGGAGGGATAGTGGACGTACTGGACAAAGGAGCTGAAGATGGAGCTGCCAGGCAGGAGAACAAGATGAAGACCACAGAGAAGATTCAAGGATGTAAGCAAAGGAAGACATGCAGAGGGCAGGATAGGGTGAGATGGAGGCACATGATCGACTGTGAAGACTCTTAAAGGGAACAGTTTGTCAGAAGAAGATGATGAAGCAAGTTAAACAGGAAAAGCAGAAGGTGTTGCTGCTCAAAGAAAACAAATATCCTTACAGAGGAAGTGAGACTCAAAGCGGAGAAGAAGAAGAAGAAGAAGAAGAAGAAACACTGTAGATATGTGGTGAAAAGTTGAGGGTGTACAGGTAAACAAAGGCCCCGGTCTGCCAAGAGGCTGAAAACAGGCTGAAAATTCAGAGACTGATATTTTAAAACTCAGACCAGTGAATCCAGAAAAGGTCACTAAAAACACTGTGATCAAAGTATTTCAGTTGAATCTTCTCTTTCCTCTCTTGCAATTAATCAACATTCCATGTTTGGATGAAGCTCAACTATCTCTTTTTGAAACACACTATCTGCCTTGCAGTCTGTTTTGCCTGCCTTTGCTCTTGGCCCCTGTGGCCTGTGTGTCTAGCTGCTTGAATCTAGCTGCGTTACCTACCTGGGAGTCAAGGACAAAACAAGGGTTTCCACTCAGCAAGCATACCTTTGCATCCACACCACCCCCACATCTCAGAGTGCAACAGGTCTGTCTCGAGGAGTTTCTCAACACTTTGCTCTTATCTTCACCACATCTGCACATACTCAGGGTGTCGAAGCCACCATTGCAGCTATCATCATTTTCATCTCTCCAGCTGCTTCCACAGCTTGGAATTTCTCTTTAATTTTAGGATTTTTGGCAAGTGAGTGCAAGTAGACAAAGGCACAGATCTTTCATCTTGCTTTTGATTGCACTTAGGGACTGTGTAATAATTACTGGCACTGACTCTGAAACTTGTCTAGACTTTTGACTGGTACTGTAAATTAAAAAAAAATTTTAAACCTGTGGGTCACATTTATTTGGTTTGGATCACCTATAAATTAAAGACAAATATCCTGATATAGCACTAAATATATTTCTGTTCAACTCGCTCTTATTATGACTCCTACTTCTATGATGACTATTATCATAATAAACATGATCATCATTGCTAAGCCATCTAAGGGGCTTCAGTCACATACTGTTTTGCAACTCCAACAATAAAAATATGTAAATATTTAATACAATAATAAATAATACAATTGCAATCTAACCTGGCACGAACAAATGACACTAAAGAGAGAAACAGTCTTTCTGGGCTCATTGACGGTTCCTGTCCTCTTGATTTACCCCCGAGTATGAATTCTCACACTGCCCCGTGTTGTCTGACTTTGCTCCACAATCATCCATTTGTATCTCCAGAGACTGAAGCTGTTCAAACCTCTGCGACTGTGTGGTGACAGGTGAGAACGCTGATTCTCGTTCACCTTAATCAGCATGATCGAAGCCAAACAGATAGCGATTGTATCTGCAGGGAGCAGTATGTTTGAAGTCAGCCAAGCAGGAACCAACAGCCCAGCGAGGCTTCTGTGCTGTGGCTTGTCTGACGTGCAGACAAAGCAGGCAGCTGCAGGTTAGGACTGTGGCTTCAGTGGAGCCGATAAAGCAAATATCATTTTGAGATTATGTTACAACCGTCATCGTGTCACTGTATCTGGCTAATGAACACAGCAGAATCTACACAGCACATGCTGAAAAAGGCGATCTCCTAAACAATGCTGCCCTTTGTGTAAAACTGTGCAGCTTGTTATTGAACTAAAATGGCTGGCAGACATGAAGTGTTAGCAAAAACAGCGTGGTTCTGCACAGTCAGGCCCATAAAACCCAGGAGCCGGAGCTGACTTCTAATTTGTTGTGGAGGTCTCTGCTGTGTTGTTTTTCCTAATCACTCTTCATTGGGACTGCCTGCTGCTCATTATAACTTTTAACACACCCTAGATTTGGAGCGGATCTGAAAGGTCAAAGCTCTGCCTTTAGCCTTTTGAGATAAGCTGACTCACTAGATTGTTGCAGGGGAGAAAAAAGTTGTTTCCAGATGGTAAAGCATTGCATTATGGAGAGAAGAAATGGAAAACCTTCCTACCTACATCAAAGGTTCGACTAAACTGTGGAGAATCTGAGTGGCTTGACTCATGTAGATATCCTACACCAGTCAGTGGGATCAACACCCACTGGTGTCCCTGAGTACCCTTTGGTGTAGGTTCCTAGATGGATTAGCTGCGGAAAATTTGGCCACCAAAAGTAAACTCTCATTTTAAAGAGACACAAAGTTCACATGGGGAGGTAAAGGGGGGAGAATTAGACTGCCAACCATCAGCTTCCCACTGTGGAAACTCGTGATACTTACTTTTGTTTGCATATTATTTGGTTTAGTGCCGTAAAAGGTTATAGTTTCTGTTAACAGTGCTAACCCAGTACAATTCAAAATAACATTATTGTGTACATAGCAGATTCACGGGGCAGCACGGTGGCACGGTGGTTAGCTCTGTTGCCTCACAGCTAGAAGGTCTGGGTCTGAATCCACCTTGGTTCGGGCCTTTCTGTGTGGGGTTGCCATGTTTGCGTGGGTTTTTTCCAGGTGCTCTGGTTTCCTCCCACACTCCAAAGACAAGCAGTTACTGGGGTTAAACTGGTGATTCTAAATTGGCCATAGGTGTAGTACCCAAAGCTGATCATATAATATATTAAAAACAAAGAGAAAATTAAAAAATATATCTTAAAACAGTTTTATCACTCATAGTTAATGACAGTATTCTTTATACCTTTTGGAAATGTTTAATGCCTCAAAATAAAAACACTGATATTGTCAGTAAGTTGCTGGTAAAAGCCTCTGCAAACATGGAAGCATGTGATTGGTTGATGGTTCACTGCATCATTGTAGTACTGAAAAAACTTGAGAGTACCTCAGTTTGATATGACATCACTCCCATTTCAGTTCACAAATTTCAGGTCCCAGTTTGTGGGTTCATGTCTCTGCCTTCCACTGAAAGTGCCTTGAAGCTAATAGCATCTGCAGTGCTACAGTATAACTCGTTAGCTAATCCCCACGTGGCCCAAAATTTGATAATTCATATTATCCAAAAAGAGCTGAAAGTATCTGAACATTATTATTATTAATATTAATGGTCCAACAGACCTTATATGGATCAAAAGCAGAACTAAAGCAACTCAACAGTGAAATCTCAACATTGCTGACATTCCCCTTCTATCAGCTAATCAGAGGTTATCTCCACTGAGACACGAGGGACTGTTCTGCAGCTATGTGAGCTCCATCTGGTTCACCATCAGCCCACTCTGGAATGTCTGACACAGTAACAGAGCCGGGGTGGGAGCTACAGCTCAGATGGGTAATCCATGCTCTCTACTACAGCTCTCACTCTTCTTACACTCTGAAACAGTCCATTGATTTAAACTAGAGGGCATGTAAATGATGACGTACACAGGCAAAAGGGACCTAAATGGTTAAAGCCTTCACACTTGTTGGACGTGGGGTTTTTGTGAGCTGCAGCTCCCTGACTCTTGATGAAACCCAGAATCCTTATGAACTGACATTTGCCCTGATTTTCTTCATTTTTTATTCAAGGAAAAAAACAAATAATCCTGTTTTTCAATAGGGTTTTAAACAGTTTTGGTGCATTCAGAAGAAGTGTCCTCTGGGTAAATGTTTCCATATGTGGGGTCTGAGTAAAACATGCCATACTAATCATTACAGAGCACTATTTCTTAATTTCCATCAAATAATTTAAAACATCATATAATTTTAAAGACCGGTGCCATTAAGTGTTAATATCACAAACTGAAAGCCAGCAAGTTGCCTGTCCAACTGGAAACAGTAAACTATAACTCGGCTTGGGCAGTAACACCCACCAGATCCTCCTTTTCATTTTCAGCACCTGCAGAGTCCCAAGCTACGGCACTAGCTTAGCTTAATCATCTCTCTTTCCTTGCTCAAATTACTAAACCTTGCTTACCAGCTTCCCAAACTGAACACCAAAGTATTTCATATTTGGCTTCTCTGTGCCTTATTACAGTATAGATCTGAGAGCCTGGCCTATCATCATGATAAACAGCTGCTAAGCAGAATGTACTTCCAGAGACTCATGAAGACGTCTGATCAGTAACTGCACACAAGAATGTGGCCAGACTTTTCTTTTTTGTGAGTTATCATTAGTTTTTGTAAAAACTAATCAAATGAGCTGTTCTGCACTGGCATGCACTCACACTAAATCAGTGCCTGCTGTCTTGTAAACTTTGCCATCACATGGTAATAATGGGCTGAGGTGATGGGAAGTGACTTGTGATGAGCTCAGTTCCTGAAGGACTTCAAGAGCTTGAGGTCACATCTTGTTTCTGAATGTTGTACAAATCTTTTTGTGATAGCACAACTAAGTAATTGCACTTCTTACAATGTTGAGGACTCACTGGATTTGACTCAGTTACTGTCCCACAGATGTAAGAGGAAACTGTGGACTCATAAAGAACTCCCATTCTACAAACATGTGCAGACCTGCTAGAGAAACTCTGCTGCATATTGTTTGCTCTCAATGTTCAAATCTGTCAACTTTTTTTTCCTCACAGTTTTTTTCTTTCCATAATACTCTGGTCCCCTGCTAACTGGAGTGTTTGTGCATGTGCTGTGTATGTATACAATCCATATCCAGAGTTGCAGCACACGCGGATCTTTCACACCACTGCTAATTTGCCCCGACACCTCTGGCCCAGTTCACTCCTTCACAGCAAGCCTGTTTACACAGCACACTTGGTTCATGCTAATATGGGTTTAGGTCAACATCACCTGGGAATCAAACACCTTGAACGAGATCAAGCCTCATATTTAAAAACACACGGTCCTATTCATGGCTAGTCTACTTTTAGGCTAAATGTACTTTAAGATGTTCAATATTTAAATAAAGTCTAAATTCATACTTAAAACTTGTCCCCTTTGAGGGATTTGGAGGGTGCCATTATCTTGCAAAGCTACAATTTCTATATTTCCCTGCACTATCCTAACCCCTCTGCTAACTCAAATGTAATTCCTGCTTATAATTCAGATCCTGGTGACAGTGAAAGCAGGCAAAGCCTTTATTTCCAGCCTAGAGAACCCCATTAACTCACTCAGTTCCTGCCCCAGGATGTCCTGCCTGTTGGGCAAATTTGGAAAATTCCCAAGAGGGTGTTGAGCCGTCTTCTTTATACGTGGCAGCAGGTGTTTGTTCTTTTTTGATATGTTCAAAACACAAATGAAAGAACTACACATAGGTCTGCACAGAACCGAGAGTTTAAGCCACAGTGAAACACACAGACAGGAACGGTGACAGGACTGGAGCCAGAGTTCATACCTCACTTTGTTGCAATGATCTGGCAACAATTGAGGGTTTCCTCCAGCCTTAAATAGCCCATCTTGATCCGCACACATGAGGAAAAGGTGAGTGATGACTTACCTGTTTCAGGTGAGTACTTGACAAGCGGCAGAGCAACCAGGACCTCTGCACAAAGGTCAACACAAACAAGATCTGCCCACACAACACAAACACAGAGGGAGAGAGAGAGAGCAGGAGAGGCAAACAGAGAGAAAAGAGTGACCATGACACAGTCAGTACATTTAAATTCACGAAAAATCAGGTTCAACTTTAACAAACTTGCTTCAAAAGACTTGTGAAAATTGCATATGAGATTCATATAAAACACTTTTAAGATATTTTATATTTCGAGCGGACAATGTTTGAAGAATAAACTCTGCATAGACGTGATTTCACAAGCACGTTGCACATCAGTACATCACTGTTTTATGGACACGTGGGTGAATTTTGATGTGGCAGGAATTACTGATAAGTTTAATTGCTTCCAATATTTGGCAAATAAAAGACTACATGCTATGGTTGATATATTCTGTCTGAGTCAGCATAATGCTCTCTTTTTGGTCGCACTCACAGCAGCAGTTATTTATAAGTTTCATCTTCTTTTGCTTAGTTTGAGACAAAAATAGCAGGTGACTGAAAATACAACATTTTACAAGTTTAATCACATTAGAATGATCTTTTTTCTAGTGCCACCTCGTCTAAAAGTGACAACACTGGTGCACATTGTGCAAACGACTAAACTTAGCAGAAAAAGGGAGGATTTGTTTTTTTTGTGATTGATGATTTCTTTGTTGTAACGATGCTTCTTGGGAATGAATCCTACACACTTGGAAAGGCCCATTAAATGGAGCCACAGTTGTAAGGAAAACGCATTTGTGGGTTGAGCAGCAGAGTTGAGTTTGTGCGTTGCGCCCATGTAAAACTTGCCAAATCTTCTCTGCCAGTGCCAAACAGCTTATTCTGCTGATGACTCTTGTTCTGGGCCTCTGGTAGCCCAGGTACTGACAGTCAGGCTCGCCATCATTGGAGGCAATCTCAATGCAGCCAGATGTGGAGATGAGATTCTGCAACCAGCGGCAATCACATATCCGCAAACATAAATGTCCTCACTTTTTGTGCTAAGTGTATTTGTGCAGCCACTAAAATGTAACGCTTGCACAGGCAAAATCAAAAGCTTGTAAAACGTGTCCCACAGCCTTTAGTTTCTGACTGGTTGTCCTCGCGATCTCGGCTTCATGTGTCACACATACCCTGTATACTTATATTTCGGCACGGCAGATGGAAATGTATTTCTCCAGCTCTGTTTTTGTAATTTATATGCCTCTCCTTCAGCACCAACATATAAATCAAATGTCGGGTTTCAGGAGAGCAAATCCTGAAAGGAAAACCATTTTTTTTCCTGCTGTATTTGCTGTGGAGCTGCAGTGGAAACAGATTATTGTGTAGAAAGACAGCTGTCATTAGATTCAGTCTAACTGCAGAAAATATTATAAGAATGTCAGATGGTGACAGCCAAAAATTTCATTCATTTGAAACCCCTGTTCACTGAAATACGCTTTTGATTTGTCCAGAAGCTTTTTTCATTCCATTCGTAGGGTTATAATCATCATTTTAATAAACTGAATAGGCAGAATAATTAGCTGGGTTTGTTCATTAGCAGTAGGGTTGATGAGCGGCACGTAAATCCCTGTTTCAGCTTACAGCAAATACAGAAAAATAATGTTATCAGAACAAGTAGATGATGAATCTGACTCCACTAAAGCACAGCAGAGATGGCTACAGGTAGACTGAACAGAAGCACTCAAGACTGGGGCTATCACAATCTCAGAGTCTCACTTTATGATTATCATACTTAAAACAAAATCACTATAATGATATTATTGCAGTATTTATGGAAAATCTGGGGGAAAAAATAGCAATAATGCTGTTAGATTCATCCATAAATTAGCTTCCTGTGGCTTCAATTTCAACTCAAAATTGTCTTGTTTGGAGTCAAAAAGCAGACTCAAAAGACCCATAGCTGTTTCACAGTTTTTACTGAAAAGCAAGAGTTAACTGGGACAGAATGA
This sequence comes from Archocentrus centrarchus, assembly GCF_007364275.1. Classification (NCBI taxonomy): domain Eukaryota; kingdom Metazoa; phylum Chordata; class Actinopteri; order Cichliformes; family Cichlidae; genus Archocentrus; species Archocentrus centrarchus. Next base: position 1,049,505 of record NW_022060254.1, read on the forward strand.
GTGGCTCAGGGTGGAGGACTCACAACAGGAATTCAACTGCGATCTTAAAAGATATCTGACTACTATGACGAAGGCAAATGTTGAAGTACTGATTCGACTTCTTTACTCAAGTGGAAGTGAAGAAGTACAGGTTCAAGTATGAAAATTAAAAACAAGCTCTTTGGAGGACATTTCTACTAGATTTGAACCTCATTATTAATACAATAATAAAACAATATTAACAGTCAGGAGCTGAAGTGGGATTCAGGAGGTGTGAGAATCCTAACATAGGTTGCTGTGGTGTTGTGTGGGCAAAAGAATCACTTACAAATAAGTCACAATAGTTTGCGTTGTGACTAGATTTTGTGTGATCAGCTGACCTGTGCTGCTTCTCTTTGTGGATTTATCCATCTAATTTCAACAACATGTTACACAAGCCATCATCACTGATTTCCACCCCTACACAGTATAAAGCCAGTTTAAAGGTGGAGTTCAGTGAAATTTAAATTTGTGTGTTGGCCTGTTACACTGCCCATGAACGCCACAGCCAATCCAACAATCTGCGTTACTGGAAACTTCAACACACAGCTGCAAACTAACCAGTGTACCTAAACTGCCCAGCATTTAGTGAGCAGACACACAATCTGTTCACTAAACAGTCCTTACCTACTGAATACTGATCTAGGCAGATCCTCACAGACTTCGGTGTGGTGCTACAGCACAAGCACAAGTGATCAGATGTATTGCATCAAAATGAAAGTTGCAACCGGTGTTTGCTGTGCGTGCATGAACTCGCTGCAACTAGAACAGCCTCAGAGCTTTTGGACCATACTTTGTTCTTTTTAGAGCTGAAACGGGCCCTTATGTAGAGTCTTTACTTTTAAAGGAGTGTCCTGTTTTATTTTAACCTGGTGTAATTCTGATACTGTGAACTCCACCTGCGGTGGAGGAGATTACAGATGAGTCACTTAAAGCAATGAATGAACAGAGTTGATCGGGGCAGTTTGCATTACGTGTAAGTTATTTTAAATAACTGTTTTCAAGTATGAGCAAATATAAACACAGTTGCGTGCTGAGCCTTCAGTTAAGCCATCTTGGTCATTAAAACACCATCTTTATCAAAGTCTCAGAATCCACAGCCAAAAACACTCTTATCCATCCTGCTGTCTGTGCCTTAATCTTCCATGTCTCACAATATTTATTGAAATGGTTCTTCCAGGGGGGCGTTTTGTGTTTCTCCTCAGTCAGACTGAAAAAACTAATGTGTAAAATCATTCATGTCACGTTTTGAAAACTCTCACCCAGATAAACGCCATTAATGTGCAGCTATTTGTTTTTATGATGTCACCGGTCTGATGAGCACGCCTTTAACGCTGACGCTCTGTGAGCAGAAACTCACCGTTTCAGCAGAACAATCTAAAATCAGCCTTTCCAAATACGCACGCCGCTCAATAGCAAAGCTACGAATCAATAACAGCTTTTACTGAAACAGTGCAGGGGGACTTTAATTAATCACTAAAGATCTGAGCACTAGGATCATAACTTTATTAGCTGCAGCTACACGTTGCTGCAGTGTCACCAAAGGGGCGTAAAAATCGGCTGCGCGCCGCTCCTGAACGTCTCCTGATTACGAGCTGCGCTGGGAGCTGCAGACAGTGGAGGACTTCGGCAGGGACCTGCCGTGTGGAGTCCTCACAGCCCTATGAGCCTGGAAACACCGCTGCTGGGTCAAAGGATGGGGAACGTCCGCAGTGAACCGGTTGTTACGCTGCGCGTTTGCTCTGGAAGTCCTGCGCGTCTTCTGACAAAAACTCCACAGCCGGAAGAATGACTAAAGGTGTGCTGTGACAAACCTCTGCATGACTTTCTGTTTTTTTTGTTTTTGTTTTTTTTTATCATGTTCAGAACATTTCCGTTATGTAGTGTGCGGTAAAAGGAAACAACAGCTGCGCCAGATGCGTTTGTTTTTGGGACCTTTCCTCAAATCCCGAAGCTCTTGGAGGATTGTTGGGTCGGAGGGAAAGACTGAACCCGATTTCCAAGTGTTGCTGCTCCCCCTGAACATGTGCAAAACGTCGCCGCCCGCGCACACAGTCATATGGACCAACAGTAACCGCTGGCCCGGGTCTAAATCTGCCTGAAACATGCTTATCTTGTGGGTGCCGGTGAGTTTATTCTTCGGTTTTATCATTTCGCAGACGTGGAGCGTTCAGATGTCGTGGGAAAAATGGAACGCCGAGCTGCACAGCCAAAGGAATGAGTTTGAGAAGTCGAGCACTCAGCCGCACATCGTTTTTATCCTGGTGGATGATCAAGGCTTCCGGGATGTCGGGTACCACGGCTCCGAGATCAAAACCCCGACCTTGGACCAGCTGGCAGCGCAGGGAGTCAAACTGGAGAATTACTACGTCCAGCCGCTCTGCAGCCCGTCCAGGAGCCAACTCATGACCGGCAGGTAGAGTGCATCAGAGACCGTACTCTCACTTTGTAGTCACCATCGCCATGGAGTTTAGAGGATAAACTATAGAGGTCCAGGTAGACCAAGGGCAAGTTTGATCAGAAATAAATGCACAATATGAAACGATATTCAGGCTCATGCGCAGTCCTGTGCCCCTATACAGATGCGTTACAGGAAAAGCACTGAAAATTGCTTTGTATTGAGTAATAGTTTTGCACAGTGTTGGTACATATATTTATACTCTTTACATAAGAAAGGATAATATTTAATTAATACAAAATATGTAACTAATTGCAGTGTAGCTTTATCCATAATAATACAGCATCATATTTTAGTGGATTTATATTTTAAAATCTGTAGAGCAATATTTGTGTCCAAATTATAGTAGATCAGAAGTAGAAAGCAGCATAAGAGAAATACTTAAAGTACATCATACTCAAGAATAAGTACATTCAAGCATATTATAATTGTACGCACATAAAGTACTTAAGTTACATTCATGCACTGGCCTGATGCATGCTCTCATCCAATAGCATGGTGATGGTAAGATTAGGGAGCACTCAACTTTCAGATGGTGCTGTGCCACCTCATCTCCCCTCCTGTGCACACTTCTGTATTTCTCTTCACTCCAAAGTGAAGTAAAGTGCCTCCAAGTACAAGATGTAAAGAATCTGGTGACATAAAGCTTTTATTTCCATCCATCCATCCATTTTCTTCCGCTTATCCAATTCAGGGGGCCTGGAGCCTATCCGAGCTGCCATAGGGTGAGAGGCGGATAGGTCGCCAGTCTGTCGCAGGTCTAACACAGAGAGACAGACAACCATTCACACCCACAGGCATTTTAGACTCACCAGATAACCTAACCCCACTAATTGCATGTCTTTGGACTGCGAGAGGAAGCCAGAGTATGTGGAGAGAACCACGCAAACACGGGGAGAACATGCACACAGAAGGGCCCCGACCAGATGGTGGATTAGTACCCAGGGCTGTGAGGCAACAATGCTAACCACCACTACCATGCTGCCCCCTTTTATTTCTAAACATTTTCAAATTTACAAAGAACACAAGATATGAGACAACATGAGAAAGTTCATCAAACTAGATGCAAACCAAATAAGTAGAGCTTTAAAGATCGACAGGATACCAGGAATAAATAAATGGTTTGGTGTTGGAATTGTAAGTCTCATTAATGCTTAACTTCATTACTGCTTAACTATAACATTTATTCAGGCTTTCCTCCAGAAAATTGGTTAGTAGATTTAACTATTGCTGTCTTTACATTTATACACTTCTAAAAGCTTCTTTTTTTTTTTTTCCCAACATCACAATGTTGTCCTCTAATTTATACTGCAAAGTGAATCACCATCGATTTCCTTTGGATCCTCGTAAATCTCAGAGGTGGAACTTATGGTTGTGCTATGAGCCACACAGCAGAAATTAAAGCTATTAGCACCTCAGATCTTTGACCAAAATGGATACTAGCATGCTAATCACAGCCTTTAATTTAGTGCTTGAAGACACATGGACTGAGTTTTAAAAATATGTGTTTTACAAGAAAAACACCTTTTCACGACAGGATGACATCTGCCCATATGTCATCAGACATACTCGCTGATCTCATCCTGTTTTTAATGAACTTAACAGATGGTACCACAGACTGGAGTTGTTTGTCCAAAGGTCCCTGTCAACATCTCTGCAAACCTAATTACAAAAGGGTGTTGGTGGTAAACATGGTTGGCAGAGGAGCCTGCAAACAACAACTCCTTGTGCGTTTCTTGTCAGGCTTCATATGCTTTAATTTCTCAAACTATTTCATCAATTCATGTGCGTCAGGCAAATGAAAAGCGCAACAGCTGGGTGAGCCAACACTGTTGTCAAGTTGCACAGCAGGTTGTTGGTCTCTTGTGATTAATTAAGTCAAATCAAACCCCCTTTTCTGCCAAAAGTCAGAGAGTGGAGGCAGTATTAGGCTGAAGGTGGAAAATCAGCGTAAAGAGATGGTAATTCCTTTCTTTATCAGGCAAGTGTGGTCCTGTGTGACAAGCATGTTGATTGGTTCAGTCAAATCTGGTCATAAGAAGTTCAGGAATGGAGACAGACCTATAGTTCCAGCTTAAAACCTTAAATAATCACATTTGACTTGTAATGTATCATCATTGGGGGACATATTGGTGCAGTGGTGAGCTGTTGCCTTCTTTGTTCGCCCTGCCCCTTCTGTTTGGCGTTAGCGTGTTCTCCCTGTGCCTGTGTGTGTGTTTCCTCGGGGTACTACATCTTCTTCCGAAGACAGGTATATTAGGCTAATTGGTGATTCTAAATTTGCTGTAACAAATAAACAATGCAAAAATGGACGCCTGACTTACAGCCCAAAACAACCAGGTTAGCAGATTACGGGAAGTGTAATTTTTAAGCTATAAGTCTCTCCTGAGTGGGAGCCACTTTGTCAGACAGCAATGTCCCCTTTCAGAGAAAAAGTTGGTGTATGAGCCTTAAGATTTTTTTTGTCAAATGCTTCCAAATTAGGTAGCAGCAGCATTGCCTTAGCAATAACTAAGCGTTTCAGTGGAGGATCAGCTGTGGTCTGGCTTTGGAGTTCTCTTGTCATGTTTTACATCAGATTGATGGGCATCCAAGACAATAATGAGAAAAGTGTAGCGACCCTTTTTGCTGCTCTGTTCGCCAAGTGGAGCCGCGACCTTAACACCCGTGGAGGTGTGGGATCAGTTATGGTTTGAGTGAAAGAAAGGCATCCCTCCTTGTACTGGCATTAAAACATCAGCTGCCTGTGTCGGCTGGATGCTCATAAAAGCTCAGACAAAGTTATTTCAAGTCTCAGTGGTGTACTTGCAGAGACTTGTTAGGACAAATATCAGAGTCACTAAAGGACTAAATCCAAAACAAAAGAGCTGCTTAAGATCCTGATTGAGTTTTCACTGGCTGTTTACAGTAGTTACCTTGGCAGCCACCTGCCTCTGAACCCAGCTTCATGGTCACTGTGTGTACTCGGATTATATATTACGGCTTTATTTTATTTCTATGTTAGTTTTCTCCATAATCACACCGATGGACAGTTTGTCTGCGGGGTTAAAATCAAACTTTGCTGAGGCAGGTTGTCTCTGGATAATGCTTCTGTTAGTTTGAACAAGAATATTATTGTGGGTCTGGACTGGTTTTAAAGAAATCTGGATAAAATCAAGACTGTTTTGCCCTTGACAATGTCTCTCAGGTCTTTCACCCACCCACATAATGATAACAAGAATCACGTGTTTACTTGAATCTTATAATATGTTCCAGAGTGTGATATAGCTTTGTTATTACGTAGATAAACATCTGTGAGTTGTTATAATGGATTTGCTCATTTGGGTGGAGTAACTACAGAGGGATAAAGTTGATGAGCCATACCATGGAGATATAGGAAAGAGCTGTTGAAGCTAGGCTGAGAAGAGAGGTGACGATCAACAAGCTTCGTGCCAAGAAATGGCACTACGATGCAATTTTTAGTTAGAGTGTTAATGGAGAAGTACCGAAGAGATTAAAGTAATTGGACTGTGTCTTTGTGGATCTGGAGAAAGCAGATGAGGTGGCTGTAACTCAGAGGGCAGAGCAGGTCACCTACTAATCAGAAGGGTGATGGTTCAATCCCTGCATGCCAAAGGAAGATGTAAGATACTGAACCCCAAGTTGCTCTCTGATGAGTTCATCAGAGTGTGAATGTTAGAAAGCACTTAGGCAGAGAAGTATGTGAGGCTGGCGTAACACATGTAACGAGGACAGACAGACAGTGGTGAAGTGTGTGGTAGGAGAGACAGACGGGTTAAAGGTGGGGGTGGGATTACATCAAGGATCGGCTCTAAACCACTTCTTATTTGCAAGGGTCAGGCTGACAGATGAGGTCAGGCAGGGGTGTCTGTGTGCTATGATGTTCACAGAGAGCATTGTGATCTGTAGTGAGAGCAGGGAGTAGGTGGAAGAGATGGAGCTATGCTCTGGAAAGAAGGGGAATGAAAGTGAGTAGAAGCAACATATAATTCGTGTGTGTGTGACTGTGAGGGAGACGAGTGTGTCAGCAAAGCTGCAAGGAGTAGGAGGAAAAGAGGAAGACCACAAAGAAGATTCAAGCATGAAATGAAGGAGGACATGCAGTGGATTGGTGTGACGGAGGAGGATGCTGGGGATAGGGTGACATGGAGGCAGATGCTGTGGTGACACCTAACGGGATCAGCTGAAAAAGTAGAAGGGTATGGACGGTTAAATAGGGACTTCTTGAACACATTTTCAATAGTGTGGCAGATGGTTTCTGGGGGTTCTGTAGCTCTGAATCTGTAGCATGGGAAGGACCAGCAGGATATATTTCATGCACTGCTTAGATGCAGATTTTTGTCAGAAGATATATGGGAAAGTGGTCTCTTTGTTAAAATAACAATAATAAGGCCACAAAAAAATCAACAGAGTTTAGACCTGGCAGATTTATAGAAGTCAGCACAGCTGCCATTGGAACCACTGCAAAGCACTTAAACCTCCCCATAATAGGAGCCTGACAATGGATATCCATGCTCTCTGCCGCCAGGAAACTAAAGGCATCAGAAAAATTTCAGTCCCGTCTGGTGTCCTTTAAGCTACACCGATAGGATTAGAGGCTTAAAGGAGCATTCACTGTCAGATTGTGAATTGTGCTTTCCTGTTTCAAGAACGTATACATGACCAGGGAAAACAATATTGCTAAAAATCTTTCCACTTGTTTGTTGATCATGGATGTATTTTGTAATTGTTGTGAATATTTTGTTTTAAACTATTCCAACATCTTGGTGCCTAAACCCAGGAGGGTCGACTTTGACAAAACTGATAGCTAACTCTAGCCGCAGAGATGGCCAGGCATGTCAAATGGATTTGAAGAAAGCAGGGAACAATCTGCGTGAAATGCTATCTGAGACAGAGACTGAAAGCACTCAATCTCTGGAATGTCAAGGAATATGAAGACCGTATTCTCACATGGAAAGCTCACCCCAGCAGACTAATTCTGAAGGCATGCAAATCTACAAGTGTGCAGAGGAGTGATGCAAGGTCAAGTTCACTCAGATCATCAGACAAACTCTTAAATTGTCTAAGTTGCTGGCTGAGAAATATGGTGGAGAAATAAACCAGTAACAAGAATTCTGGTCTCAACATGAAACAGCGCTTCATGGCAACAATGCACTGAGATCCTATCTGAACATCAGCAAGAGCTTACACTAAGTGATGGTAATTATAATGCAGCAACAGAACTTCTTCGGAACAGTTCTGGAAGAAAAGAAGTTATCAGTGCAAATCCAAATAACTGAATCTGATCCCAGTGAAAATGCCATCAGATGCCGTAGCTCTCAGACACCTCTACGATGAGTTTGAAATACAGAGTCACAGTCTGCAGTCCTTCACAGTGATACGTATGGCTGTTTGCAGGTCCAGGTCTACTACAGCTCATACCAAAAGACGCAGCACAACCCTAGACATGGAGCTCAGACTGCAGTGGTGAGTGGAACGTACTTGAGCTTATTCAGTTCCTCCAAAATGAAGTCCAAAGCAAAGACAGAGCATTTCAGCTTACCAACCGGGTAATGCACAAAGGGGCTTTCAACAAAATAACAGACCGGTTAGAAATACATCTCCACTTCGTGAAAACAAACCCAGATAAATGCAGTGTGCCCTCAGCAGACACACTGCACTCAGCAAATAGTGTTTCTCAGACCTGCATATGTTGTGACAGTACAAACCATAAACGAGCACGTTATCCAGAACATTCTGTGACTGCGCGCAAAGAGAAACAGAGAAACTGGAAAGGTGTGGCGTTTCTCCTGGTCCAAAGCACACAGCAAAATTCTGCAGAGTTGAAGGCGTTTCATGTGCACCGACGTAACCTGCCAGTTTGTGGCCAAGCTTACTTCACGTAAAGGCACACAGTCACAGTAGCCGTGAGGATGCTTTGATGGTTTCTGTATCCAGCACAGTAAAACTGAAGGCCAACATCCAGAACATCATGCTGATTCAGACCTTCGAGGCCTGGGTAGAGGATACTGAGGTCCCTTGTGTGTTCACACTTCTCCAGGAAGTGTGCTGTAAGAGGTGTTTAAACTGCTGATGGTGATTATTTAGTGTTACTGTGAAGGGTGCTGACAGGAAGTGATTTTTTTTTTTAAGGTGGGCCAGAAAAATTCTGAATAAGAATGTCATCCTAAGATCCTGCTTACACCCTCAAAAATCTTTTTTTTCCCCTTCTCATCCTTCTGTTCTGTTCACGGTGCAGATTTCTGTAAAGCTGCAGATGTGATACTTCTATTTTCTCAACAAATACATTAAAAAAAAAACCCGCTTCTATGCAGTTTGGATCACAGTGTGTTTTGACAGCTAAATGTAGAGTTGCAGAGAGAGGGAAAAAAGTGTTAATGCGTCATAATTTTATTCTCAGAGATGGAAAAAGATTAGCAAAAACTAGACTAGGACAGGAGAGAAAGTTAAGAGATTAATTTAAAAGATAAGGATTGCTTAGGAAGTGACATTTGATAAACTGGAAATTTAAATCTTACATAATGTTCAAGTTAAATTTTTTTATTTAAATATCGAATCTTAATATTTTCTTGTGTAACATCTTGAAAAACTTGTTATCCAAAGGTTGCATGAAAATACCAGATAGTTTGGTATAGTTTACAGGCTAAACTGATTGCTGTGTAGTATTATGGTGAAGTTTTCAGTAATGTTGGACTGGTGCAGAGCAGGCTGTGGTGTTTATGGTCATTGTTAACTTACATTAAGGGTATCAAAGATCAATTTAAATTTATGTTAATGATGCTGATTTGATTTACTCAGTGAATCCCCAGCATTATACAGTCTAGGGGTTGGAAATCAGCCATGATGTGGCATCAGCTTATATTTAGTTGGCTAAATCCACAAATAGCAGAGCAGCAGCACTGCAGCCCAGCTGATCACAGCCTATAAAACACATCTACTAGAGCCCACGATATGATTTTTTTTTCTTTTTTTTTGCAAGTGATTGTTCTCTCCATTATGCACCACTAAACAGAATCTAGAGTTCTCCCACATGCTAAATCCCACGTTAACCCTTGAGGATGCATCATAGTTTCATTAGCAAAACTCCCCCACTTTAATGTTTATGACGTAGAGTAAAAGAAACAAGCCTTTTCGCCCCAGATGTTTTCTAATAAGTCAATGGAGAAAACTTGAAAAACTGCTTTTTGGACATACTTTCAACGATGTGGGATAGGAGGCTGATCAAAACATGTTATTCCATCTGAAAGTTCCCCTTTTTACCTGCACTTTAATACCAGGCTCATCCTTTAGCTGTGATTCATTCTGGCTCAGAATCATTTTCTGTTATAGTAAAAAAAAAATTTAACATTCACAAGATGTTAAATTTGAGGTACTATTTACTCAGGGAATTAAAAACATGGTAGTGCTAAGTGAGAGACCACTGTACATGCACAGAGGTGTGGCTCGCAAGTTTAACTTTGACCTTTGCTGATGTAATGACATCAATGATAATGATGTAATGATAACATGCCCAATGTTAATAAGATGCTCAGATGCTTTGTATTGTGGGTAAAGACCCTACAATAATACAGAGAAAACCCAACAGTCAAAACGACCCCCTATGAGCAGCACTTGGTGACAGTGGAAAGGAAAAACTCCCTTTAAACAGGAAGAAACCTCCAGCAGACCCAGGCTCAGGGAGGGGCAGTCATCTGCCACGACCGGTTGGGCTGAGGGGAGAGAAAAGACATGCTGTGGAAGAGAGCCAGAAGATTAATAACAATTAATGATTAAATGCAGAGTGGAGTATAAACAAAGTAAACAAGGTGAATAAAAAGAAACAGTGCATTATGGGAACCCCCCAGCAGCCTAGGCCTATAGAAGCATAACTAAGGGGTGGTTCAGGGTCACCTGATCCAGCCCTAACTATAAGCTTTATCATAAAGGAAAGTTTTAAGCCTAATCTTAAAAATAGAGAGGGTGTCTGTCTCCCGAATCCAAGCTGGAAGCTGGTTCCACAGAAGAGGAGCCTAAAAGCTGAAGGCTCTGCCTCCCATTCTACTCTTAAGTATCCGAGGAACCACAAGTAAGCCAGCAGTCTGAGAGTGAAGTGCTCTGTTGGGGTGATATGGGACTATGAGGTCTTTGAGATAAGATGGGGCCTGATTATTCAAGACCTTGTAGGTGAGGAGAAGAATTTTAAATTCTATTGTAGATTTAACAGGGAGCCAATGAAGAGAAGCCAATATGGGAGAAATATGCTCTCTCTTTCTAGTCCCTGTCAGTACTCTAGCTGCAGCATTTTGGATCAGCTGAAGACTTTTTAGGGAACTTTTAGGACAGCCTGATAATAATGAATTACAATAGTCCACCCTAGAAGTAATAAATGCATGAATTAGCTTTTCAGCATCACTCTGAGAAAGGATGTTTCTAATTTTAGAAATATTACGCAAATGCAAAAAAGCGGTCCTACATATTTGTTTAATATGTGCATTGAAGGACAAATCCTGGTCAACATGTGCTGTTGCTGTTTACACCAAGAACCACAAGATCTCCAAGATCACTCAGCTCTACGTTTCAGCCAGTGATGGTGGTCGATGGCAAGGCTGACAGGATGTTTTGAATCCATCAACACAGTCCAAGGAACCAAGGCCCATCACAGCTTTGCTCCAATCAAACAAAGTAGGTTAAATGGTAAATATCGATGGACTGGTCTGGTGAAAGAAAGACAGCAGATCAGCAATATTAAAACACCATCAGTGCCACAGGTTAACGCTGGTCAGGGTATGGCTGTGGTTTGTGGCAGTGCCTGGTATGTAGCAATTTTTCTAGATTTTGGAAACAAAGACATCCATGTTTTGGAACAAAGACTATGTATTATCAAAGTACAAACTGACAAAACAATAGCCGCATGGGGCTATGGTAACTATAGTATTTTGAACAGCTGAATTATACTAAACACCATGACTTTTGCTAGATGTAAAAGATAAGAACGAGCTCTTGTTTCAACAAAAATGAATTTTCCTTGTAATGACCTAGCAATGTTTTCTGATGTGGGAGGTGACATTTCAGTACTTCCAAGAGTCAGCTGAGATAGGCAACAAAAGACCAAGGAAGAGGTAGAGCCGCAGAGATACCGAGGAAATGAACAAAAAGGCTGCTGAAAGGAAGATGTAAGTCAGATGAACTCCTTGAGGGCTGGCTCTGATTAAATGCAGAGCACTGGGTTGACGCTGCTTATTTGAGCCATATGTGTGGAGAATGTTGTGCAGAAACATGAGGAAAAGCTCCCAGCTTGGGCAGCTGGTCTGCCTGGGAACCTCCCCAACCTCAATGGTTAGAGCAGTAGCCAGTGCACTTGTCATGTGAGACCTTAGCGATTGCTGGGACTCTGATTCAAGTTTAATGGCGTGTGTGATTTGTTGGCTTTGTGGCTCAGTGGTTGTTTAAATAAACCAGAGAGATAGTGTGATTATAGCTGTGTTTAAAAGCACAACTCTGCATTTTACTGGGGGGAATACAACAATACTCTTTACACGATAAACATGGAAGCGAGCGGCTCTCTGCTGGAAGCATTTTTCTGCCTATATGAGTCTTGAGCCCAGGCTAGATAAAGAAACCAGACCTCAGAGCTTTAGCTCCGGGGCTCTGGCTGCCCGTTCATGACCTGCTGGGCTCGAGAGAGCAGTAATTACTGCAGTCATTATTTAAGTCCTTATATGTACTAAAGACCTTGAAATGTCCTTGAGGTGCTCCAAAACCAAGTCAAATGGTATTTACCCTGTGAATCCCCGTGCATGTCAAAGAGAAACAGCATAGACATTCTTGGAGAGTCTTTGCTTTCACTTTGTGGCATTTTCCATTGAGACTTCAAGCTGGTTTTACTGATTTGTGGAGCGATCACAGGCTGCACTTAGCATGACATTCCCGTTACACGCCTCTAACATTTTGATATGTGAACACCACCAAACCTGCAAGAGCTGCTTTTACGGCTCTTTAGGTGTCGAGTCTTAATGTTTAAATAGATTTGCATATATTTGCTCCACATTCTTGGTCTTTCCGTTCACCTTCTAGGCTGTGTCATCCAGTTTTCACTTTTGTTCTGTTGGCATTGATGCAAAACTCCTTGACAAATAAAAATAAATAAATAAAAGGCAGAAGGGGAAGAACAAGCTTTGTTTGAATGGAAAGAATTCAGAAGGAAATTGGAGATAATGGAAAGTATCGTGTCCAAGTCGGTTTTTAACAATGCTAAAATTACTATATTTAACTTGGGGAAACTATTACAAGACTAGTGAGAGCAAGGCTTTTTATGTTCTCTTTTCACTGAGGTAATTATGTAATATGTGTACTTTTTTCAGTAGATGGAGTAAACAAGCTTCTTTGTCTTTTTCTGAAGATTCCCATGACGTCTCCTTATTGATGTCATCATACCCATAAACACCCGTTACCTTTATTATATTATTTCCCCTCATTCTCATCACTTAGCTGACTGCATTCACATCACAGTGCCTAATGACAGAACAACAACGCCTCCTGTGTCCCCCACTGGGACTTTACTGTTTAACAGATTTATTAGCCCACCCGTCATACAAACAAGAAAAGACAAATATTTTAGAAATCTGGGAAAAACTCATTTATTAGGAAAATAAACTGAATTCACATTTTTATACCCACATTTGAGCCGGCACACTGGAGAAGTCAGAAATTAATCAAGCATAACATTCAACCGCTAAAAAAAAATGTTTCTGTTCAGGAATGCAAATAAGTAGCTGTAATTTGGCGACTTAATCAGAGAACAATAATGTGCTTTACATTTTTTCTGCTTTTTTGTAAAACTGTAAATTTGAAAATTCATGGATAACAGCAATAATTATATTTTAGCATTAAAAATATTTTGATTAAAGGCCTTGGGCGTGCTGGTGGATTAACAACTACAGAAACACTACAATACTGCTAATAAACCTCACCTTAGGTGCTGGTCTAATAAATCTCCTAAGCACTGAATGTAGCTAGATTATAGTGCTTAAACTAACCTGCCTAATATCTTGACACCCATTAGGGCTAAAATGGTTTTGAAGGTCTTGAATAATCAGGCCCCATCTTATCTCAAAGACCTCATACTTCCATATCACCCCAACAGAGCACTTCGCTCTCAGACTGCTGGCTTACTTGTGGTTCCTCGGATACTTAAGAGTAGAATGGGAGGCAGAGCCTTCAGCTTTCAGGCCCCTCTTCTGTGGAACCAGCTCCCAGCTTGGATTCAGGAGACAGACACCCTCTCTATTTTTAAGATTAGGCTTAAAACTTTCCTTTATGATCAAGCTTATAGTTAGGGCTGGATCAGGTGACCCTGAACCCTCCTTTAGTTATGCTGCTATAGACCTAGGCTGCTGGGGGGTTCCCATGATTCACTGAGTATTTAATTTAATTCATTTCTTTTTACTCTTTTTCTCTTTTTACTCATGAGTTATTTTTAATCTCTGGCTCTCTTCCACACTGTGTCTTTTGTCCTGTCTCTCTCCCCTGAGGCCCAACCAGTCTCAGCAGATGGCTGCCCCTCCCTGAGCCTGGTTCTGCTGGAGGTTTCTTCCTGTTAAAAGGGAGTTTTCCCTTCCCACTGTTGCCAAATGTGCTCGTTTTGACAAGCCCCTGTGAGTTTTGGGCTTTCCCTGTAATTATAGTAGAGTCTTTACCTTACAATATAAAGCACCTTGAGGTGACTGTTTGTTTGTTGTGATTTGGTGCTATATAAATAAAATTGAATTTAATTGACTTGAATTAAATTTTGAATTGAATTGAATTTTGGATAGACATCAAAAACAGTTTTCCCACTGCCTGCAGTGTCTTTGGACTATGGGTCTTCCTCCCATAGTCCAAAGACATACAGTTGTGCTCAAAGGTTTACATACCCCAGCAGAATTTTTGCTTTCTTGGCCTTTTTTCAGAGAATATGAATGATAACACAAAAACATCTTTTCCACTCATGGTTAGTGGTTGGGTGAAACCATTTATTGATAAACAACTGTGTTTTCTCTTTTTAAATCATAATGAGCAGTTTACCCTGTCTGGGATAGAATTACCAAGGCCCCATCCTGGAGCCAGGCCTGGGGACGGTGCTTGAGGGAGAGCACCTGGCGGCCAGGCCTAAGCCAACGGGGCCTTGCTATGTGCAGCCCAAAGAGGAGACACAGGCCCACCCTCCTGTAGGCCCACCGTCGGAGGTGCCGTAGGTGTCAGGTGCAGTGTGTGTTGAGCAGCAGCCAAGGGCAGTTGCCCTTGGTGAGAGGCGGGGGGGGCAGGGGAGGGAGTCCTTGTATCCTCTCGGCTTGCTGCCTGTATGTTGGAGTTTTTAGCAGTGGATGAGAGCATTGTTTTCCTGCACCTTCAACGGGTCCTGACTGTCATTTGCACTTTGCACTGAATGACAGTTCAGAGTACCCAGGTCCAAGGTGCAATGGTTACCAACTATTACGCCTGTGGTTTCCATACAACATAACCTAAGCTCACCGTACACTGACTGAAATGAAGGCATGTTTGATGCTTCTGTTTGACTAACGTCAATGACAATAAATATTTATGCTAAAATTTTTTTATAGAATTACTCATGGAAACATATGTTTATCCTGCTGATTTTTTTTTTCTTGCTTCTTCCACCCCTGTGATGAATCCTTTTTTAGGGCATACTTTTTGTGATCTACTTCCAAAAAAGTACAATTCAGCAAAACTGTAAAGATTTATTTTCACTCTTTCTCTCTGGTGACTGCTTAATTGCACTCCACTAACCTTAGGATGGAGTGAAGGAGGGTCAGAAAGCAGAAGCCTGCAATGAGGGAATTGGCTGTGTTAGGTCCTTGTCTTCCAGTGCCTGGCTTTCAATCAAAGCAGACGTAGGGAGATATACTGAAATAAGCTGCTTCCAAACGTCCCAGCTAATGTGCTCCTCAGAAACTGTCAAAAATAATGACAAAGTTTTCTCAGATCTTTCAATGTTCAACCACTAAATAACCAGTTTCACAGTTCACTGCCTTTAACTTATTGTGGTAGAACTTACAGTAAGAGCACTGTGAATAGATATCCTTTGAAAAACTCTGATTAGATCAGCAGTCTTAATGGATCCCACATTTTGGATGCACTTCAGATCATACATTCAAAGAATTCAAAACAACTTCAGGACATCCACTTGAACTACATCCAAAAAGAACAGAGAATAATTAAACGTTAACTCAAAATGTGGTTAACACAAGCAGAACACCAACCATGCAGCCGCATGATTAACTTCAGATTCTATTCAAGAGTCAAACAGTTTTAACTCCACTCAACCATTAAGTTACGTGCAGGCAACATACAAACGTGTCACATGAAACAGATGCTTTCAGATGATGAAATGAACATAATATAAAAAAAACAAGATACTTCTGCCACCATCTTTGCTGCTGTGGAATTCTTCCATAGATTTTGATTTAAGATTTTTTTTTCTTAATTGCCATTTGTCTCTTACAATGTCTCTGTTGATGTATTATCCATCTTTTGCTATAGAATAAAGCAATAATAGTGGTTGTGGCTACTTTTAACACATTGGAAAGCTACTCTTGATTACAAGCACATGTATAGGGATCTTTGATAATGTAAGGTTAAGCTTCCTGTAGCAGAAAATCAAAACAACCTTAATATAGAATCATTACTGGTTTGTCACTGCAGCTCACACTGTAAGTATGAATTTAGTCAAACTATGTGGCAATAAGTAATTATTGCTATGCAAGCTATTGTCACCTGAGTGGCCAGTACTGAACCATATACTGGAATGAAGGAGCAGCAATTTTTTACAATAAACTTGGTAACTACTCTCCGTTGACAGACTGTGGCTGCTGCTACTGCTAGTGGCAGTATAAAACTGGCACTAGCAGTATTTGCATTAAATTTAGCAGAGTTCACATTTCAGTCTGCTGTCCTACCCACGAGCAAACGCAGCGTAATCATCTGACACTGACAGCTTTGTCATTATTAGACGAGGGTTAGGATTTTAGCTTTGTTAGAAGGGTTTACGTGCTTATATTTTAGTACCCATCCTCCAACTATTAGAAACAAAGCAAAAAGCACATTTTCCAAAACAGCGTATCTTAGTCAGGTCTGAGGTACAAGAAACCAAGAGGATGGCTGACAAACTAAATTCTTATATTAAGTAAGCATTTCCTGAAGCAACCCTGATAATCCGTGTCCAATTTCTGCTTTTAGTACAGTACACTTTCAACTACAACAGTGCTAAGAATATACGGCAGATAGTCAAGTACACAAAAAAGAATTTGGATTTGATACGCTGCCATTCTTAGTATCTGCTACGTGATTGTTTTGTGTTCAAGAGACATTAGGTAATCATGAAGCAAACTACTTTCATTTGAGGAGGAGCTAGAAGACTTATCTAGTTCAGATGTGATATTTTACAGGATATGTCACAATAACAGTTTTGCTTTCACTTATTTTTTTTTTTTTAGGCTTATCAAAAAAGCGTTTATGGTCTGTCAAGCCTCTGGTGAGGTTTCAATTGTTGAGTAACTGATTGTGTGGTGGCATGGGACTGGGAGAGTCTTGGAACACCAGTGGGTGGAAAATGTGTGTTTTGGGTCAGAACTCATAACGATTATATAAAATTTCCTGTAGATCCAATGCAATAAGATAATTTTTTTCCAAATAGCATTAAAAGTAAAATAAATCACTCTTTTTAAAAAAAATTCCCATGCCTACCCTTTACTCCAGGTCATAGTTGAGTCTTTTGTGCTCACACACTCCACGTCTTTTCACTGCACTGCTCGACAGCTGAACATTACCCTGCGCTTGCAGCCCAATAAACTCTGTCCTGTCAGCTCAGATATGTTTGCTTTGGATGATAACTTATTTCTGTGTAATTTCCAGTACTAATATTCTCTCTGTGAGAAGTCGACCTGTTGGGGTGTGTGGGGCTGCTGTGGTTAATATATGACAGTTTATCTCTTTCTTTTTTTCTTTCTTAGGTATCAGATCCACACAGGCCTTCAACATTCCGTCATCCGAGCTACCCAGCCCAACTGCCTACCCCTGAAAAATGTCACCCTGCCCCAGAAGCTAAAGCAAGCAGGCTACTCCACCCACATGGTGGGGAAGTGGCACTTGGGTTTTTACAAACGTGACTGCCTTCCTACCCAGCGTGGCTTTGACACCTTCTTTGGCTCCCTGCTGGGAAGTGGGGACTACTACAGTCACTACAAATGTGAAGGGCCCGGTATGTGCGGCTATGATCTGTATGAAGGGGAAGAAGCAGCTTGGGAACAGGACCGCGGGTTGTACTCTACTGTGATGTTTACACGAAAGGCTATCAGTATTTTAGCCAATCACGACCCTCATAAACAACCTTTGTTTCTTTACTTGGCGTACCAGGCGGTTCATTCCCCGCTGCAAGTTCCCGCCCGCTACCTCGAGCGCTACAAGAGCATTCCAAATCTGTACCGTCGCAAATATGCTGCCATGGTTTCCTGCCTGGATGAAGCCATTCACAACCTCACATTAGCGCTAAAACACTATGGCTATTATGACAACACGGTTATTGTGTACTCCTCTGACAATGGAGGGCAGCCTTTAGCAGGTGCAAGCAACTGGCCTTTGAGGGGGAGTAAGGCCACCTACTGGGAAGGGGGCATCAGGGCAGTGGGCTTTGTTCACAGCCCCCTGTTAGTGAACAAAGGGACAAAATGTCGATCTTTGATCCACATCACTGACTGGTTCCCCACACTGGTAACCCTAGGTGAGGGAACTTTAGATGAAGACCTCAATCTAGATGGGTATGATGTTTGGGAAAGTATCAGTGAAGGCCGGCGATCACCTCGTCACGACATTCTCCATAATATTGACCCAATTTACATCAAAGCCAAGAACGGTTCCTGGAAGGCCGGGTACGGCCTATGGAACACAGCCATTCAGGCTGCTCTCCGGGTGGGCCACTGGAAGCTACTAACGGGTGTGCCCGGCTACAGTGACTGGGTGCCCCCACAGACCTTCTTGAACCAGCGGCAAACCACTCGCTTGCACAATGAACGGGTCCGCTGGGACCGGGGTAAATCCATCTGGCTGTTCAACATCACAGCTGATCCCTATGAGAGAGTGGACTTGTCTCAGAAGTACCCGCATATAGTAAAGAAGATGCTAATGCGGCTAGCGCAGTACTACAAGACTGCTGTGCCGGTATGCTACCCAGCTAAAGACCTGCGTTCTAATCCTCAGTACAACGGGGGTGTGTGGGGACCCTGGTACAAAGACGAGCGGGAGCGGCACGAAGAGGATGAGATATATAATAACTTGTTCACCAATCATTTGGGTAAAAAAAGATGGAAAAAAAAATCAAAGAACAGAAAGTCAAGAAGGAAGGTAGAAGAATAGCACATTACATGCCACATTTGTGAGTGACTTCCGTTAACATTTACTCAGGGATTGATGCTTCGTGTTTCAGGACATTTATGCTTCGATCTTAGCCATGCTAACTCCGGGTACTTTTAACTTGACTCCAGAGTATACTGTATGAAAAAAAATGCAGATGGACATTTTCAGAGTTGTTCAAGAGAACAAGGAAAAGATTGGTTATTCAAACACTACTGCTATGCCCAGACACAACTAAGACCTCATGTTAAAGACACGGGCATTTAAAGAATGTTTATTTTTCTAGATTCTGTTGCATGCTTGAACTGTTGTCACCTTCAGATTGTTTTATATAGACTGATGTCTCACATAGAGACAGTTCTCCTAGACAGTTGCCATAAAGTATGGTGACAGACAAATAAAATAAAATAAAGTTCTATTATGTTGTTGATTGAAGCACTATAGTACTGTGGAAACAGATGTGTGATTTATGTGATGTGCAAATTGATGTATGTTGGTTTTTATAAGCATAGTCTGTGTGAACTTTAAAATAATAGATGTTTCCTTTTTTCTTAGATGACACCTGATTGGTCACAAACCAAACTGAATGTGAGACAAATTAACAAAATAAAAGCCTTAGACACAAGCATTTCCTCCTGCAATATTTCAAGTTCTGTCTGCTTTTTCATGTTAATGCATCCAGATTTCACTTATTCTGATGACAAGTACTCAAGGCACTCAAAAGGTTTCTAATACGTTTTTCATATCGAGAAACTGACAGGCAGCCTCTAAGTACATTTATTTATGGAAAATACAGTAAAGTTGGATCTTAGCGGTCCATCAAGCTAGCTCACTGTTAATGACCTAATTACTTTCTTGCAGTCCATAAAAATTGCCTGCCTCATCACTTACAGTGTACTGTACAAAAAGTTGTGATCTGGAAACAAAGAGGAATGGAACTATTTGTATGATGTGAACATAACTTATCATCTATGAAGCAATATTTTTTATCCCTGTGTTGAAAAAGAAACAGTACTTATGACTGACTCGAGCTGCTCGTGAGTTTTGCTAGTCTATGGTCATATTTTATGAGCCAATTAGCTATTTTAATGACAATAAATTACCTCTAAGGACATTGTTTCCTAGAAGATCTGTTAGCCAGATGCATGGATCTGGTACAGTCTGAGGGATCAAAATAGGGGCTTCCCAATTCCCCCTTCCCAGAGAATCCCCCTGTCTCTGCACTGTACTTAGCGCCAAGTTATGATCTCAGACTCTGACTCAACTTTCACAGCAGTGTTTGTGTTCGCAGGTTATGCTGATATGGCCATAGTTGTTTTGATTCCTGACCTCTGTAAATGTGAAGCAGGTGAGGTCAGTTTTGGTTTATGATACTGTTTTTCCTCAGCTTCCTCACATTCATCTATGTCTGCGGGCGAGATTGTACCCATGGGACCAGAATTCACCTGGCTAAGCTGGGATTTAGCTCTGGCCATAAAACACAGGGGATGCCATCTTGAGTGTTATGAGCTACAGCTGAGAGTATAGAAGATCAGATTCTTATTTTGTTGCACTATACTAAATTTCCCCTGCTGTGGGCCATGGGAACACTTAAACCCTGGATTCACTGGGAATTCACATTCGCTTTCAGTTATGGGCATTAGCATTCCTCTTATGGGAAAAAGAGCTGCAACTGAGCTATAAGGCAATACATCAAGGTCCCTCATCCTGCCATCTCACATTAAGAATGCCCATTAGTGCTCATTGGGAATGATAGGAGAAAATAAACCTGATGGATGGCAAAACCAGAAGGCTTTGATCAAGCTGAAGTGTCTCAGGCCATTTCACCTGATTCTGATAGTTTTCTTTCAGTCATGGCACCATGTGAAACATATAGTTTAGGTTCTCGCACGATCAAGGTGCAAATTAGCCAAATTATGCGTAGCCAACTGGAACCAGCGGACCACTTGGCTGCCAAGAGCTACATGCAAAAGCCCATGACTCAGCCAGGCTTAAGTTCCCAAAGACAAGTAATGAAAAACAAGACAAATACCAAGCAGCTGTTGTCCAAGAGAGTTAGGATGAATACAGAATTTATGAACTATCTTGTGAACACACTCCAAAATGCCAAAATACATTTAACACTTACAGTGCGCTCCAGCTACTTGGCAAAGTGTGGCATTCCATTCATAGAAGGTAGTTGAGATTTTTCTTTCCGAGTGGTTGTACAAGCCGATGAACAAGCTGCTGTCATTTTTGTTAGTGATGTCATAGGAAGTCCTTAGGAAGTGGTGCATAAAGTCAGCAAAAATGTACCAATCTGATCATTTTCCTGTAAGTGTGAGAGTTCACATACCGCACCACTGAAATAACATCTCTGCTGACAAGAGTTGGAGCGTTTTTGACATTTATACAAGTGCATGAGAAGATTAAACGTGTGAGAGAGGACACGGAACACTGAGTTAACTTGATGAACAGTCTCTCTTGGCTGGTAGTCTCTCTCTAACCATGGGGATTTCCTGTAATGAGCAATTTTACCCATGCACCACTGAAACCTCTCTTGGTCTTCAGCACAGGTCCAATACTCTGATTCAGTTTATGACGTATGGCCTTATTTTGGTCTACCCCAAGACCACTCCCTTAATATCTTCATAATTCCTCTGCTTTATTTCATTAATCTTGTTGAGTGTTTACATATATTCATCCACTCTTCCCTGGTTCCTTTTTATTCCTGTCATTATTCTTGTAATCCTTTATACTATCTTTTCACTCTGTTTATCTTCTGCTCCCCAGGAGGTTTTGCTCAAGTCCAGGCCTGTGGGGGTTTGTTGGTGCAACAGCTTGCATCTTGCATACAAACATAGTGCCATTCATCCTCTTTAAACCAAACTCTTCATCTTCATCCATACTCTCTCAAACCAGTCAGCTATAGAGGATGCTCTGTTCCATACTCTCACTAACACAAGCTGGTAAACTTCCAAATCCAACTTTAGAAATGGACTATGATTTTTCCCACATTGCACACTTCATGTGCTACATGTAAGAAATTAAAACATCACTGTCAGAGAAATATCAAGAGTATGGTGTAATTATAATTGTTAACAAAAGGCTGCAGGGCATAATTTTCCCTACACCAGTGATAATATTAGTTTTTCTCAATTTAAGCCATTTGAGATCCTCTGTGATTAAGGAGTCTACAATTCAATAGTAGAATTGAACCCACCAAAACTGAAGTAGAAACATCTGTATCACTCAATAAGCCATATTATTAAAGAGGTAATTCCATTAAAAATGTTCCAAAAGGCACTATCACCACAAACACGGTCCAATTTTTGTTTCTTCCTTTGAGATGAACTGAAGACACATGTTTAAAATGATTTACGTTAAAAAAAAAAAAAAAGTTTGTTTGTTTTTTGTTTTGGTTTGTTTTGTTTTTAAAGCTGCAGGGAGGTCGTGTTAGTGGCCTTTACACTTCTTTTTTCCCTGAACTTCTACAGTGGACATGGAGGAAGCAAACTTAGCATGATTTCCACATTCATGGAAAATAGGAAAAAATGATCAGAGTTATAGAAAATCTGTGACAATGAGGCACAAGATCCTAATCTCCCTTGAGTGCAGAGAGAAAAGTGCTTTATCCACTAATTGTCTGCTGATGTAATGCTTAGCTCATCTTGTCCTCATTATTCAAATAGACACAATCACATCCTTGTTTAATTAGCATTTATTACAATGGGAATGGGGCAGAAACGTGAGCTCAGGCACCACCCGCTGAGAGGACAGAACAGTACTGAAGGTCCAGACTTTCAGTTTCTGTCTTTTACTTTGTGCGAATAATGCAGCATTAATGCTAAGCTGATGTCATTGGGTGTTTGTCACAAAAACAAGATTAAAATAGGGAACTGTTGGAATGCTGCCATGCATGTAACCTCAGTGAAAGGTGCTACATGTGACATCCCCACACTCTGAGACCAGGTCCCAAGCCCCAAGAACAAGTGGTATGTTGAATGCCAGAGCAGCTGATCTGAAAGAGATCATGCCTAAGCTGGAAACCTGGACCCTCTGTGGCTTATTACCAAGGATATATGAAGTACCCTCTGAAAGTCTGCTACAAGATGTGAATACAGCACTACAGACAATCCCCACTGCGACCATCACTGAAACCAACCAGCTGATCACCCGATAGAACACCTTTGGGATGAATTAGAGTGGAGACTGTGAGCCAGATCTCCTTGTCCAGCAGCAGCATCTGACCTCAGAAATGCACTTCTGGACGACTGGTCAAAAATGAACACAAACACACTTTTAAACCTTGTGGAAAGCCTTCCTTGGAATCTGCACTTCATAATCTGAAGTACAGATTATGAGCGGTTTCATCCCTTCAAGATCAGTTAGGTTCCTGAAATTCTAATGAATATATTTGAGTAATTTTATAGATTTGCATTCACACCTTGCACATTATCATATCTTGAAATATGCATGTACCTTTAATAGACAGATTTCATGAAGCCATGTGTAGACACATATGTTTATTTTATTGTGGAAAAAAGTCAGTATTACTGTGGTTATTTGCTCATATATGTCAGACTGCGTTACTTAACTCCACTGTGTGCAAGAAGAGTTTTACTGTAACAATAAAAGTCCCCACTACTTCTGCCTTCTGGATTTTCACATTGACCTTTTCTCCATCCCTCTCCCACATCCAGATGGGAACGTTGGATTGACTCTTCATAAAAACTCCACATGCTGTCTGCAGCTCACGCCAAGAATAAGTGAGGAAAAATGTACCACTGTATGTTATTTTGTAAATCTCTTTCTTCAAATACTCTAATTCCACAGTGGATATAATGACATAGAGTAATATGAGACCACCTATGAGCTGGGAAGGGCTAAAGTGGGGGGATGTTATATCGCCAAAGTGTCACTCATACGTCTGTGTATACTGTTGTTTTTTGTGCTTTTTGGATTTCATTAAATATTATATGTACACTACTGTGAGTGCACTATACTGCTAGCATTTCTAAAAAAAAGAAATATATATATATATATATATATATATATATATATATATATATATATATATATATATATATATATATATATATATATATATATATATATATATATATATATATATATATATATATGGTAAATGGTAAATGGACTAGCTCTTATATAGCCCTTTTCTACTCAGTCAGAGCACTCAAAGCGCTTAATATATATATATATATATAATGGGAGATAATGTTACATAAATCAGAACCTAATATTGTATTATGGGTCAGGACATGCAATAACTGACATTAATGATGTTGCTGGAAAAAATAAAGACCAAGGTTTTCAGAAAACAGTACCTTAAAAAGTCTGAAAAGATACTTCAGGTAGATGTTAAAGTAGAAAAATCTAAATGATTTAGACGGAAACATCATTAAAATTTTTCAATAAGTGACTGAGTAAGGACATGTTTAACACCAGTCAAGATAAGCATTGGTAAACTGTTTATTAGACATTTTTAAGTCATGAGTGATATCCCAGCTATTATGAGATATCATCCTTTACACCTCATACACCCACATACACCAACACATCACCTTTAACATTGACAAGTGTGTGTATGTGTGTGTGTGTGTGTAGGTGTGTGTGTGTGTGTGTGTGTGTGTGTGTGTGTGTGTGTGTGTGTGGTGTGTGTGTGTGTGTGTGTGTGTGTGTGTGAGAGAGAGAGAGAGAATGGCTTGCTTGTGTATTTATGTGCATGTGGCCAGTATGTATCTGTGTGTCTGTAAACTATGGTTGGGGTGGGGGGGATGTCATTGTTGCCCCTTGCCTGGGGTGTGAGTCCTTTGTGGTTCCAGGGGGTGCAGCAGAATGATTTAGCGTGGTTATTGACCTGCTCCCCTGGGGGTTGTGGTCTGGTTGGCTCAGGCCTGGTCGGCGCAGGGAGAACCTCTGTCAGGTGCCAGGTTATGCTTTGGCACCTGGGGCCCTGTTCTCGGCTTGCACTTAGGTGGCCAGTCTCTGGCGGGGTGGGCTGTTGCCACTGGTTCTCAGGGGCTCTTGCCCTTTGGCCGTGGGGTATCTGGCTGGGCCTCCCTCTTCTTTCTGCTGGGGTGGAAATGCGGATGTCATTGGGATGTGTGGCCAGTCGATGTCCAATTATTTGTGCTCATAAAGCTCTGTAAGGCTCTGTTATCAACCCTTCCATAACACCTGTGCTTTTAATTATGTAGACAAACATTCTAGTTGGAAAATAAAGTGGTTTACTGCCAGGGCTTATGTTCCTTCATAGGCTGCCATAACAGGTCTCATTTAAACTGAAAGAACAGCACCCCCTGCCTGTTGCATATAGTAAAGCAACTATGAGACATCTGTTGGCTATGATGATGGTTTATTCACCAAAGCTGATAATATTCTGCCTTGAATGATAACTTTTTCATATGACACAAAACATATGAAAATCTATCACTGTATTCTTGTTGCACACCCAGGGACCTATTATCACTGGTGCCACTGGGCCGCTGTATATCTGTTTTTCTGTGTTATTGAGAACAGTAGATGTATAGATATCATTTTATTTTCACATTCATAATTATCCAAAAATGTAAAATATTTGATGGAACTGAACAGGTGGCAAACAAAATAAGCAGAGGTAAAAGTTCTTCTTTTAAAAGTATTTACAGTCAGAAATGGGATGTGACCTTACACATGACCTCAGAGATACTGTACATCTGACCCCTCAGCTGATCCATTTACTGTTTGCTGAAATCTCATGAGAAATGAAATATAAAATGACCATCAATTGCCCTCAGCCATGCAAGATCTTGCCTCATGAGGTGATGATGATCATGAGAAAGGTGGTGGATCTGCCCAAAACTACATGGGAGGAGCTTGTGAGTGATCCTAAGGCAGTTGGGACCACAGTCATCAAGATCACCATCGGTGACACACTATGCTATAATGTATCAAAATCTTCCAGTGCCCGCACAGTCCCCTTGCCCAAGAAGGCACATGTACAGACCCATTTTATGTTTGCCAGTGAAAATCTAAATGATTCAGAGAAGGCTTGGGAGAACGTTCTGTGGTCAGATGACACCATCAACTCAACCTGTCGTATTTGGAGGAAGAGAAATGCTGATTATGACCCAAAGAAGACCATCTTCACAATGAAGCACAGACGTGGAAATGTTATGCTTTGGGGCTGTTTTTCTGCTAAGGGTACAAGACGACTTCAACACGTTGATGAGCCAGTGGACAAGGTCATGTACTGTAAAATCTTGGGCGAGGACGTCCTTCCCTTAGCCAGAACACTGAAGATGGATCATGCATGGGTCTTCCAGCATGACAGTGACCCCAAAGCGCACCAGTAAGGCAACAACGGAGAAGCACTAAATAAGAAGCACATGTCTCCCAAATTCAAACTGGGAGCTGGTTCCACAGAAGAAGGACCTAAAAGCTGAAGCCTCCCATTCTACTCTTAAGTACCTTGGGAACCACATGTAAGCCAGCAGTCTCAGGGCAAAGCTTTCTATTGTGGTGATACAGTACTAGGAGGTTTATAAGATAAAATGGGGACTGATTTTTCAAGGCCTTATATGTGAGAAGAAGAATTTTAAATTCAATTCTGGATTTAACAGGAAGCCAATGAAGAGAAGCCAATTCTCTCTCTTTCTAGTCCCTGTCAGTACTCTAGCTGCAGCATTTTGGATCTGCTGAAGGCTTTTCAGGGAGCTTTTAGGACAGCCTGACAGTGATGAATTACAATAGTCCAGCCTTGAAGCAATAAATGCATGAATTAGCTTTTCAGCATCACAATGAGACAGGATGTTCCTAATTTTAGAAATATGCAAAAAAGCAGCTGTATATTTGTTTAATATGTGCACTGAAGGGCGTATCCTTAACCTTAAGCTCAGGAAGTAGAGTAGGTCATCTACTTGATCCCTGGCTGCTCCAGTCTGCATGCCAAAGTATCTTTGGGCAAGATACTGAACCCCAAGTTGCTCTTCGATGCAGCCATTGGAGTGTGAATGTTAAATAGAAAGCATGTAAGCTTAGAAAGAAGTGCTAGTATGAGTGTGTGTGAATGGGTTAATGAGGCATGTTGTGTAAAACACTTTGAGTGCTCAACATAGAGTAAAAAAGCTATATAAGAACCAGTCTGGTTAGACATCTTGTTTCTAAGATTTAAAGGGCTGAGGACAATAACTTTAGAATTTAGAAGCAGGAAATTAAAGGTCATCCCGGCCTTTATGTCTGTAAGACATTCCTGCAGTTTAACTAATTGATGTGTGTCATCTGGCTTCATGGATAGATAAAGCTGAGTATCATCTGCATAAAAAATTAAACTTGATGCAATGCTTTCTATATAATATAATATAATATAATAGAATAGAATAGAATAGAATGCCTTTATTGTCATTATACAGGATGTACAATGAGATTGGAGGAATAATGTATAGGGAAACATGTATAGTGTAAATAGAACTGTTCACAGCACAAAACCTTGTGGAACTCCATAATTAGCCTTAGTGTGTGAAGAAGACTCCCCATTTACATGAACAAATTGGATTCTATTTGATAGACATGACTCAAACCACTGCAGTGCAGTACCCTTAATACCTATAGTATGCTCTAACCTCTGTAATAAAAATGATGGCCAACAGTATCAAAGCTGCACTGAGGCCTATCAGGACAAGCACAGAGATGAGTCCACTGTCAGAGGCTCTAAGAAGATCATTTGTAACCTTCACTAATGCTGTTTCTGTACTGTGATGAATTCTGAAACCTGAGTGAAAAATCTGACAGAAACCAGGAGGCTTCTTGCTGTGAGGTGACAATGCTAACCACTAAACCACAAAGGTTAGTGGTTTAGTGGCACTCAGTCAGTCTTAAAAAGCCTGGTGATCCTTCTCCAGACCTTCGCTGCAGACACCTTCAGCTCTTCCTTGTTGTGGGGTCTCTCAGCCTTTAGTCTTCAGCAAGCAGGATGTCCCACCTCTCATGTTCTGAATGTTCCTTCCGTCAGAGGTCTGAGGAAATATGAATCCAGAACCAGTGGGATGTTAAGGGATGAACTGGAACTAGATTGGATCTATGAGGCCTACAAAATCAAATTATGCACTATCTGAAACTTCAAGCAATTTTCATAAAAATGTATCCACAAAGTCAATTGTATAAGCTACATAATTGAGAGACCAGGATCAGCAGCCAACTGAAAAATTAGCCAAAAAACAAACAAACCAAAAACACACACACACACAAACGTCAGAGCAATTAAAAATGTAAATTATGGGGTGAACGGCCATATAGCAATGACTCAGACATACTAATGTTATTGAACCTGTCATAAAGATTTCAGCTGTCATAAAAATTTTCAGCTGCAACTCATGTAACAGAAAGGAAGCTGAACAGTTGCTACATTTAATTTAATCACCATGGTAACAGGCAGCCTTTTCACTGAGCCGAACCTCCTAACGGTGGCGGTGGGCTGCAGTTTGGTAACAGACACATCCCATGCTCTGGCACAGGAACCTCTTGGGTGAGAACGGTTGAGGGTTCATCGGTGTATTTTTGTGCTCATTTGTGGTAAACTAGATTTTGCCACAGTGAACAAAATAGCATCTGCTACCACACACAGCTGTGCACGTTACACTTTGGTGCCACAAACACTAAATGTTTAATCAAGCAAATCCTTATGGGGGCTTTGAGACAGCTTCCTGCTTTGTCAGTTTGGTAGGCAAATGTTATTTCTGGTATATCACATTTCTGGCTTCAAACACATTGATAAATTAGTCGTTATAGAAATCCTAGAATTCTGAGGCAGCTGGGGGTCCCTCTGAAATTCAAGATTGAAATGAGTGCAGAACTTCAGGACTGCATCTTACACTAGAGGGCAGCACAGAGCAGGAGATATCTGCTTTGGAGTCAATCCTGGTCCTAAAAATAACTCATCGTCATGGCAATACAGACAGACAGTGTGTGTGTGTGTGTGTGTGTGTGTGTGTGTGTGTGTGTGTGTGTGTGTGTGTGTGTGTTTGGTCCTCTAACAACATGCAGCCATGCAGTTGTTTCTCACTGTGAAGCTGAATGAGGAGATAATCAGCACTACCCAGTCAGACAGCATGTCAGCGCTGGCCAGTTAATGATGATGATGGTGAACGCGTTCCACAACAGTAAATCCACAGGAAGCAGCCAGTGGTTTCTTTTACAACTGCACTTCCTCACTGGTGGATTAGAGCAGATTACAGGCTAAATGGGGATTAATGGATTAATGGAGATCCAGTTAACAGCACCGCAGCAAGGTGAAACCTGGGTGGAGTGTGTGGGTGGGGGGTCTAGGAGAGAGGGCAGTGGACTTTGAGAGGATGCCTGAGGAATGGAGAAGAAATGTACTGGTACAGGTTTTTAACAAGGGTGGTGAGCAATACCATGAAGATATGGGAAAGAGCTGTTGAAGCTAGGGCGAGAAGAGAGGTGAAGATCAGTGAGCAGCAGTAGGATGTTTCATGCAAAGCAGATTTCGTGTTGAGAAAGAGCGCTACAGATATGATGTTTGCCTTCAGAGGTTTGATAGAGAAGGTCAGAAGGAGTTGCACTGTGTCTTTGTGGATCTAGAGAAAGTGACAAGAGAGGAACTGTGGTACTACATGAGAGAAGGATGTGAGCATGGTGCAGGACATGTATGAGTGGCTGAGGCTCGAGAGGTAGAGCAGGTCATCTACTACTAGGGAGGTTGGTGGTTCAATCCCTGGCTGCTGCAGAGGAAAACACTAGGAAAACACTTTGACACAGAGAATGCTTGTATGAATAAGTCTTGCTTTGACTGGTGGTCATGCAGAGTAGATAAGTGCTATATCACAACCAGGCCAGTTATGAGGACTGTGGTGAGGTAGGAGTGATAGCTTCAAGGTAGGAGTGTCCCAGCTAGGTTTGGATAACTTTCTCCCTTGATAAATGAAATCATAATTTAATTTTGTATTTATTTGGGTTATCTTTGTCATACTGACAATGTGTAGGCTACTGGAACAAGGCTACACTTTAGATGGAAAAGAGATGAGAATAAGGAACTGTTGGATCCCTACTACACATGTAATCCCAGTGAAAAGACACACTAATACTTAGTTGTACCTAATTAATATAACCAATTAATATTAGTTATAACTTTTTCACTTGGAGATAGTTGTTAAAAAGCTTATTGACTCCCAAAGGGTTCAGTTTTAGCAAAACATTAAATTAACAAAACAGTTTTTTGTTCTTTAATCACTTTTGTAATCTATTCATTGATTTTTGCTACTTGCCTGGACCAATACTCATAAACAAATGAACATAAACAAGGCTCTCATTGTCATATGTGGCTGTGTGGCAGGCAGAGCTG
Source organism: Archocentrus centrarchus (assembly GCF_007364275.1). Lineage (NCBI taxonomy): Eukaryota > Metazoa > Chordata > Actinopteri > Cichliformes > Cichlidae > Archocentrus > Archocentrus centrarchus. The sequence goes on from NW_022060254.1 coordinate 1,079,708, forward strand.
GACCCAAACACAGGACGCAAGAGACAGAGCTGGACTCCAAAACAGCTTTAATGCTGAGTCTTTGTAACAATGTCCTGAAACACAGAATACAAAATCCGAGGAACGTCATTAGTCCGTAATGCAAAAACCAAAAGGGAAAACACACACAGCGCAAAGGGACCACAGACAACGATGTGACAAAGGACGCAGACAACATTTACACAAGAGGTAACTGTGACAGCTGGGTGCTGCATTCAGGACAGAGAGGACCTCAAAGCAGGACGAGGCGAGAGCTGATCTTGACTTAACTTTTATTAAACAAATAAACACGAATGAGAAAGCTGGACAGGGGCCAGTTACACGAAAGTACTTGAAAACTAGAAACTTGAAATACAAAACACTCAGCACGGACGTTGACCTAAACGTACAGACACTTAGGACCCAACGAAGGACAAAGACATGAGCAGACAATAAATACACAAGGGCCAATGAGGGGAGTGACAACAGGTGGGAAAACAGCTGACCATTATTACGCAGACGAGCAAAACTGAATACAACATACAAGGAACACGATAAAACAGGAAGTGACTCAAGGAAACAGAGACGCAGACCTGACACAAACATCGGGAACACAACCATAACACACTGAGGATCTCAACTAAAAGAAACACTCAGAAACAACCTGAAAAACACAACAAAACAGAGCTAAACAAAAAGGGAACTCAAAAACACTGGGCCACCGGCCCAGGACCATGACAATAACGAGGACAAGTGGGAACAGCTGGGAAGAGAGCACAGGAAGCAAAACTGAACCGAATAAACTCGAAACAAGGGACTGCCAAAATAAAACAGGAAAAGACCAAATGTAACACAAACATAAATGTAACACAGTACGGGGAAGCTGATACAGAGAGGAATATCTCAACACGAACTAAGACCGCTCTCTGTCCCCTCAGCACCAACCGGTCACAGCAGATGACTGCCCCTCCCTGAGCCTGGTTCTGCTGGAGGTTTCTTCCTGTTTAAAGGGAGTTTTTCCTTCCCACTGTCACCAAGTGCTGCTCGTATTGGGTCGTTTTGATTGTTGGGTTTTCTCTGTATTATTGTAGAGGCTTTACCTTACAATATAAAGCACCTTGAGGTGACTGTTTGTTGTGATTTGGTGCTATATAAATAAAATAAATTGAATTGAATTGAAAAATTGAATTGACACAAGAACTGACACAAGGACGCCTGGACTGGAGACATTTTGCATGTATTTGCTTGTTTGAATTTGTAGCCTGTTAACTGAACTCAGTGACTTTTGAACAATAATATCAGTCTCTGAAAACCAGAAGCTGGTCTAAGGACACTCTGACCCTTTGGGCCCCACAGGGCTTTTCAGTCTTCCATATATGGCTCCAGGTCATGTCAATTGATTAGAACAGTGGAAGTACGTCCAAAAATATCTTTGACCAGACTGTTCCTGAGAAGAGTATTGAATTGCAGTGTTGTGGTATTAAAAAGATCTTCAAAAGTCATGACGTATTGATCCTGATGACTGTGGTATTGAGTCACGGTAGTGTCGACCCCTGACCTAAACTACTCAGTAGCTCCAGATAAAGAAAATAACAGAAGCTAGTGTGTTTTTCCCCCTATTATAGTTATACATGTAACACTGAAACTTTAAAAGCCTAACCTCATCAAGTCAGACTTACATAAATGTCTCCAAGCTCAGATTCCTGTCAGACCATCATGGTCCCCGGGGCTTTGAGTTTTATGTGTTATTACAGTGTCTCTTTGTTTGTTCCTTTGGTTTGTTCCTGGCTTGTGTTACATTTACCTCCCCCTGCCTCATTATGTCTATAGTTTCCAGCCGTGCATCCCACCTGTTGTCTCTCCTCTCATTATCCTGTGAGTGCTTCTGCTGTCTCTGTCTCCCACTCTTCCTTGTTCGTGTTTTCCTCTTTGACTCTGAGTTTTGCATTCCTGGCTTTTTGTATTTTGTATGTTTTGGAAGAAACGCCAGCATTAAAGCTGCTTTTTGGGTTTACATGTAAGCCCCCCCCCCCCCCCCCCCCCCCCCCCCGAGTCTTGCATTTGGGTCCGACTCTGCCTGCTGCACAGCTGGTACACAACACAGACATTCTGGAGAAAGTCTGTGTTGTGTACACACAGCATTGTGTACTGAGACAATAATAGAACAGAAACATCTGAATCAGTCTCGAGGGCTTTCTAACAACCTACTGCTGTCTTTGGATTAGCCTGGAAATGGAGCCACTTCAGTTCTTTAAGATCTTTGTGCAGCCATTGATTCATTCTTTTAAAGTACCTCATGCAGTTTGCCAAGGCTCAGACTGTAAGCTGTTTGTCTCTGTACACACAGGGAGCTTCTTCTCTTCTGCCCCAAACACTTATGGGGCCATTGTATTTACCTCTGTTTTGGTTAGATTTCCTGTAAGCATAATATTCCCCACCATTTCCAAGCTGACAACACACAAAATATGGCAGTTTTTGAATGTGATTACCTCTGCTGTTATTAATGGCCTCCAGGAGGGAAAATCCTTGACTGCCTCTGGTTAAAATGAAGATTGTTGCCACCACACTAATGCCCTAAAGATTGGATTACTTTAACTGACTATACTTGGATCTGAAGGTAGGGGCTGCAGCTCAGTAGGTAGAGCAGGTCACCTAGTAATTGGAAAGTTGGTGGTTTGATCCCTGGCTGCTCCAGTTTGCATGCCAAAGTGTCCTCGGGCAAGATACTGAACCCTAAGTTGCTCTCTGATGTGTTCTTGTGAATGGGTGAATGAGACATGTTGTACAGAGCGCTCAAGTAGAGGAAAGAGCTATTAGTCTGCATCTGGTGATGGGATTACAGAGCGGTCTTGGGTTGGCACCTGGGAATGTTCCTATCATCCTTTCACAGATCAAATATTTGACCTTAATGACAATGTTAATACAATTCTGAAGACATTTATTTGTTCTATGGCCTGTGGTTCTTTTCTTTTCACATGTTTACCATATAGTTTGAATCTTATTGTGTTACATTTTTATTATATATCGTTTATTGTGTTGCATAGTTTTTATTCAGTTTTCTTGTTTTTCTTTTAATTTCATGTGTAAATACCTCTCCTCCACCCTATTAATTATCTTCTGCTTATCCAAAGTAAAACCCTGCCTTCACAGCAAACTGCAGGGGATCTTTTTAGTGGAAATAAGGCTGAATTAATTAAGCTATAACACTCAACTTTGCCCATTTAGTCAATGCATTACACTTACAGCTTTTATTTACAATTTTAAATTGTTTTTGTGTTGTATGAAGCAACCAAAGTACTCTGAAATAGATCACATGTTCTAATATTACTATCTGTAGATTATATAATCAAAACGAAAGACAATAGTCTGTTTTGGGGCTCGTGGTGATGGACTTGTGCAAAGTTTTGCGCTTCATTCACAATTTCCCAGAGGAGAGCCTCTACAGCAGGACAAACCCGTTACCTGTAGAGGGAGCCGTTGTGCAGGATTTCCAATGAGGAAGCGCTGAAACGAAACTGAGCTCCATCAAGTAGGCAGACCAAAGCGGAAGTTAGACTGCTTTCCCTACAAAATAAAACGAGGTCAACAAGCGGTCCGAGCGCCACGTGAAAAAGTTTGATAAAAAATAGTGAAGTAATACGAGATAGAGTTTTTTCATAAAAAATAGTTACTTTCCAAAATATGATGCTACGTGAACCGTGAAAATATTAAACAAAATATTTTTCTAGTTTTAATAAAAAAAAAAAAAGAATAAGAATGTGAATTTATATACATCACCTGAATAACTGTAGAGAAATTACAAAATTTAAAACAAAATGCTTCTCTTTGAGATTAATGTTACCATGTTTCTGTAAGATAAGATAAATATTACATAAACCAACATTTAAATATTTTAAAAAACGAATTATTTGTTAGTATTTGTGAATATCTGTCAAATACAAATACATTCACGTTAAATAACTCTCCAAAGTTGGTTTTATTGTAGTTTCGTCACCGGAAGCGTGTTATTGCGTATTCTGTTTGTCTTGACGGCGGTAACTAATCCAAGTGGCGGAGACAAACACAGCAGTAGGTCGCGACGTTCCTGTCAAGTCCAGGACTGAACGAGGTTTGCGAGCAGGACCGGGAGCAGAGGCGCAGAGGTTTCACTGCTTACGGGACTCATTTCTAACTAACTCCCCACTTTGCTTTTATTTATTTCCGTTCTCCGCAAGGTGACAAGTGGCTCTTTGGGACTCCGAAGGAAGGGATTTGAGGAGTGCATTGAAACGGCTGAGGCTTTCAGTTTCCCCTGGTTCACCTTAACATGGCTTCAACAACCTGCACCAGGTTTACCGATGAGTACCAGCTGTACGAGGAGCTGGGGAAGTAAGTTGTCATGTTGTGTTTCCTTTTATTCCAAGCGTCTAGCTTAAATTCCCCGCTGCTTTTATTTCCTGGCGCTGTTTGGATTTAGGAAACCTCCGTGAGCGACCTCTGCCTACCTGCCCCTACCTTGATGGGTGTAGTTAGCGCCTGTGGGCAGGACCAAATCTCATTCAGAAACCTTTCCTTTTTTCCTTATTATAATCTAATATCGCGGCGACAAAAATATTACGGAATCCTTATTTGACTCCAACTTCTTGTGTATAATACTTCCCATGCTGCCATATGTTTCGGGACTTTTTGAACCGGGTTTCAACCCTACCGCCATTAGTGTTTGAGGGGACAGTGGTGTTGATCATGTCAGAGGAAGCGACTGAAAAAAGCTTCATGCTTTAGCTGGTACGCTTGTAAGTGCGCAGGAATGTGCGCTGATTATGAAGATGGCTCCTGACAACTTCTCTCACAGGCTGAGTGAAAATGTCAGAAACGCAGAAAGTTGCCTTTATTTTGGTTTTCATCTGCGGGCGGGTCAGCGGGGGTCACTTGTAAATAAGGACGTGTGTTTTCTCTCTGATCCGTGTTTGCAGAAGTCCCACCCATCTGTGCAAAAATGCGCATTCAAATTAAAACCAAACCATTTCCCGTAATTTCAGCCAGCTGTAACAGCCAAAACGTAGTTCACCCCTCACAGATGCACCTGAATTTATGCTGGTTTTGAGGGGGGCGTGGGTCACCGTTTCTGCCCAGCCTGGGGTCAGATCGTGAAGATGGTTCTCAGTGGAGAGCAAAGGTCAACCACAATCGTGCAAGATGGCTGTTATTGGGGGGGATCTCAGGGGAGCATTCTGAGCTCTCAGCATCATTTACCACACTGCATTCATTATCGCTCCACTCTGTCTTCAGGATTGTGGCACGTTTGGAATTTCTGATCCAAAATCTGAAGACTTTGTTTATTGGCGGCCTTCAACTGAAGCACCATGAGATGTAAAGTTATGTAAATTAGATGCTGAGGTTTTTGAAATGGTAATATAACGTGGCACCGGTTGCTGAAATCTGCTCAGTTGAGGTTGAGGTATCCAGATATCAATACTTCTGCACGGTTCTGATCAGACCTTCTGTCTGAACTCTATGGGGTTACACGACCTCTGTTTGACTGACATTAATAGTGTGGCTGCGCCTGACGGGTCAGCTCACCTGTGTTTGAGTTTTGCACATTATTTCCACTTAAACTAGACGGAAATAACGGCTGATTTAATTATCTTGGTTAACCGGTTTACTCCCAGGTTTTCTCATTAGTGTCTGTGTCTACACAGGAGGCGTTCAGTCCTGAGCTGTGGGTCACATCTGTTTGGAATTTGCAGCCATCATCATTTTAATGCAAAAAAGAGAAGACTTGATAATAAGATCCAAAAAACAAAGATTGGATTACTTTGTGGCTTGGAAGTAGAACGCGAGCATTTCCAGCGTCTGTGCAGAAAGCTGGAGCGCTTAAAGTGAGAGCAAATCTGTTCTGTCAGATGCGTGTTAGACCAGCGCGTTCTCACCCCGATGCCTCCTTCATCTCCACGGTCACAGTGGTCCTGTTTTAGAGACCTGTGTGTAGCTAGAGTGCTGATTGGTAGAAAAAGTGGGTTTGACCAGAGTGACGGTTCAACAAAGAGAAAGAAGCGCGAAAAAAACCCAACAAAAGTAATTAAAAAAAACATCAGTCAAAAAAGAAAAACCAAAAACACTGAAGCGCACGGTTTCTCTTGTTTTTCTGCTTCACTTCATTACATAGACGTTCTTTATGTATGATGACTTTGGTTTAACACAACTGTGAGGTCTCTACAAAACCTAAAACCCCAGCTGGAGATAACGGCCTCAGGCCTCTCACCCTGTGATAGCTTGGATAGGCTCTGGCCCCCCTGCGACCCTGAAAAGGGTAAGCAGAAGAGAATGGATGGATGGAGCTACAAAATAATAATTTCAATTCAGGTTAATTATTTTATCGCCGAGTGCGCTCTCAGGGCTGCTCTCTAAGGCGAAGGCTGGATGTCAGAGCTCTGAAACTGGATACATTTAAAGGTGAAAGGTTGCTGTTCCACAGTCTAATAAAGGAGATGTGGAAATCTCTTTAGTTTGTCGGCAGATCAAAGTGCATTTATTGATTTGAATCGGTATTCTTGATGTGCGTTCTGTGTTCTGGTGGTTGCGATTTCTGCAGTTTAAAAGCAACATACAGTAGCAGCAGATTAGAATCAAGTATGACCACATTTATGCATTTTGCACATCACCAAATGAATATGTGCACATTCCTGTGACAGTGCGACACACAGTTTATGCGTCATTCAATGGTTTTATTAAGGTACGGCTGCACAACTTGCACATATAAACTGTATTGCGCTTAAATCATGCGGTTAATAAAAGAATCAGTGAAAACGTGGCGCTTCCGGCCAATTCTAAACCGAAACTCTGAACATAACTTCCTCCGACGAGGTTATGTGTTCAGCATAAGTTACCACACTGATTTAAGCAGATAAAAAGAGAGCTGCTATTGTTACACACAAAACTCTGACATAGCTCACTTAAAGCGGCCCCACAGGGCGAAAGATCTAAAACCTGCACAGAGAGAAGGCCACAGGCCAATTGTTCCACATATTTTTGACATCACTCCCTGGTGACAGCGCACAGCTACAACATCCAGACACTGAAACGGTGCCGGTGGTGTAATTTGCAGCTATGAGAGTGGGGTTATTTATGTGATATTTGTGTTTTTATACTGCTCGCTGATTTGCTGCATGTTTCACTCGCCTTTTATTTAGGTTTCACTTGCTGGTTAGATTTAGGAACAGAAACCAACTTGAAGGAAAGGCTGTGGTTTGGATTAAAAAAAAAAAAGACAAAGAGGAGAGTTAAACTGTCGCTGACCTGTCTCATTATTACCAGAACCTGGTGCAAGTTCAGCTAACACTTGAGCTGCAAATCTGAGCATTTGAACTGGAAATACCACTTAAAGGTGTGGGGACATGATGGTACACTACCAGCCAAAAATAGACTTGATGTTGGTTAAAGTACAGTAGCGGTTCTGTTCTCACAGCTAAATCTAAATGTGTCTTTATATATTATAAAACATCTTGCTATGCCATGACTAATCCCTAATCCTTTGTGTCCTGTAGGGGTGCGTTCTCCGTGGTGAAGCGGTGCATGAAGATTTCCACAGGGCAGGAGTACGCTGCGAAAATAATCAATACCAAGAAGTTGTCTGCTAGGGGTGAGTGCATGACTGACAAGAACGTGCTCTGCAGTGTGGCTTTAGCGACATTCAGCAGATCACTCTGAACAGTATCTTTGCATAGAATAGTTCCTTTTTCAGCCATGTCACCCCTCAAACCAGCTTCCTCTTTCTTTATCACTGTGTATGGTTTCTCACACCCCTGCCACTTTTGTCCTCGTCATGTCAGTAGTAGCCAGATGCTGTCAGGTTTCACATTGTAAGCTGCTGCGCTAACTGCAGCCTGCTCCTCGCTAGCTTCAGATTCACTTTTATTTTGTGACTCATTCTCCCACATCAGCCTATGATTTCTGATGAGCTGTCAGTGACTCACAGAGTAGATTTCTTCAGATTAAAACTCAAGGCAGTGAAAGCAGCAAATTAAGGAGCATGGATAAAACACTCCATTCCTAATGAACTTTTTTGAGTGTGTGTGCTTTCTTGTGATGTGTGTCCAGAAGTGGAAGCATTCATGTTTTAAATTTTTTAAGTTTTCCCCTTCTCACCTTTAAAAAAAAAAAAAAAAAAAATTCCCTCTATCATTATCCGCGCAGCATGGGCTGAAGCTTCTGCTCTCAGGATGTTTCACTGCAGACTGATCCTCCCTAATAGGCTACAGCCTACAACACACAAACCAAAGGAGACAGGCTTGAATAGATAGGCGTGTGGTGATGGCGAGTGACTGCAGAGCAGCAGCAGTAGCGTCTCATGAGGGAACAAAGGGGATTTCCTCGCAGCATTAGCAGTGTGAAGAAAAGCAAAGTGGGTTGCATTTGTGGTTTTAAGCAGGGGGACTACAAACAATGAAGCAAAAACTAAAAGAAAAATATGCATTTAGCTGTTTTTGAAAGATTAGGAACACACTGTCACCCCAAAGCCTCGTGGATGAAAAACAAAAAAAGCTATGGTCCTAATTATTGCTGTTAAATCTCCAGAAGTGAGGAGAGATCATGACCAGTGAAGGAGCAGAGCAGGCAGGCACGATGGTTTATGATAGGTTAGTTCAGTGGTTGATTCCACGTTTCACTTGCTTTGAACACCTTCAGCCTTTTTTTTTCTCACCTGAAGGTGAAAAAAGTCATTTGGAAAGTATAGAGTGGTACACACACACGCACACGCACGCACACACGCACACACACACACACACACACACACACACACACACACACACACACACACACACACACACACACACACACACACACACACACACACACACACACACACACACACACACACAGGGTGAAGTGCCACTCCAGTTTCTTCTGCTTAAGCGTTCATTTCTCTGTATCGTTCCTGTTCTCTTTTATTACTTGGATCTGATTTTTATTGTTTTGACCATCATTCTGATTAAGTTAATATTGCCCTCTGAGTTTAGGACCACAGTTCTCCTTCAGTTTTACATAAAAATAAAGGACTTTAGATACTCTGGCGACCTCCTGTTGGTTTGGTAATGACCCCTGTGGCTGTCTGCTCGTGGTTTGGGCCTCGATGAACTTGCTGTGAGTCAGGGCTGTCGTCCCGTTTCAGGAAATGGTTTGACATTTTCAGTGTTTCAAAAAAAGCCCCCAAAAATATGTCACTTCTGTGGAGACATTTCCTGGTTGAAAATGGTGACTTCAGGTCTTTACTGTGAGGTTGCCCAGCAACCAACAGACTAGAAAGTGACCGCTTGTATTGATTACACAACCCAAGGCAAACCATCACACTGACATATTTGGTTATTGCACAAAAAATGTAATAGAATTTTTTTTTTTCTAAATAAGCTTTATTTGAATTGGCGAATCTTACAGTCCACAACCTCTTTGAGTCAATTAGCAAAGGGTTTGGAGCATCCGGCCGTCCATCTGTCTTTCTGCATCATTTCAGAAATCTTCAATAAGCCCTCCTGCCTCCCCCCAGCTCCTCCCGGGCCACCTTAGAGAAATAATCCCTCCAGTAGGTTTGAGTTGTTGCTCAAAGAGTCATTTAAATGCATTGATATTATAATAATGTCAAAAATACTGGTTGACTTGCAAACTAGCTGCAACTTTACAATAACCTTTGAGATCATGTTCGCAGATTGTTTATAATACTTCAGTGTTTAACCAGGCAGAAGAATAATTCACAACTGTGAATCATTGTGTTCTGTTTCCCTTTTGTTTTCACTAGCTGTTTGGTTAGGTGTTGGGGAAAAATTGTGGGTTTTGTTTAAAATAAATATGTTTCAATTATAAATCAGCTGTCTGCCATGAAGTTAAAGGAACATTAGTTTTTGAAGTATTTATATTGTATTTCCAGCAATTTCTTTGCTTTTTGTGTTTTGCTGTAGTGGTGGAGATGCAAATTCCACTTAGATTTACCTCTTTCAGAAGGGGGCATGTTTCTACTCTACCTGAGAACTCAAAGTACTCCATACAGCATGCATCATGCATCGGAGAGCAACTTGAGACTCTCTGTCTTACCCAAGGATACTTTGTCATGCAGACCGGCACAGCCAGGGATCAAACTACCAACCTTCCAGTTAACAGACCTGCTCTGTTAACTTTGTGCACAGCGATCCCACATGTTTAAAGAAATCTGTGGGGATAATCATGACTAACGTTGTGATTCTGTCCCTAAAGATCGTTACGATCCTTATGAGTGTTGATCGTATTCTGGTTAACACTTTTTAATTCTGAAAAAATGAATCCAGACAAGCAGATGTATCACATACTGATAAACTACAATATTTATGATGTAATCTCTTCATTCATGCATGCGTATTGCACATTGCAATTGTGAAAATCTCTGTAATCTGGCTTAGAGAGGTTTTAGATGTCAGTAGCAGAGATGGAGGAAAGACAGCACTGAAAGCACCTTCTGCCTTCGGGCAAACGCATGCAGATACAGTGGTGTGCTGTTAGATCAGCTGATGGATACTTACGCGGGCAGGCTGAACTGAAGGTTACATTCAGTGCGGGGGAAGCCCAGAGTCAGTGCAAATGATGTCACCACTGCTTTGTGATGAGAAATCCAAAACCGGAAGCTCCATCTCATCTGAGAGTGCTCATGTGGCTGTAAACATTGGCGTCATTTCAGCAGTAGTTTTTTTTCTGCTGAAGGACCCTTCCAAGGAATCATGAGATCACTGCAAAGTACTGCAGCTGAACTTAAGTACAGTGTCAGGAAGGCTTTTGTGGTGAACTATGCTTTCGGAAAATGCGTATATTTTTAATCATCTGCCATGGGAATCTATTCTGCATGCTAATCTGCTTTTACAGTGTGAATACACCAAACAAAGCTACAAGCCACATCACAGTCTAGTGACTCTGACATTGCCTGTAGTTGTGTAAATGTTAAATAAAGGTAACCTGACCTTCCTCTACCTTGCTGGACTATTGTGATGTTGCCCCAGAGTTTATCGGTATACCACAGTTAACCTGAAAAGGCATTGCCAGATCAAAAATAAAAGAAAGGGAAGAATGGTGGTGAGGAAGCTAGCTGTTATGTGGGTAAATGATCAACATCCAAAGAACTTTATAATGGCTTCAAGAAGCCTGAGCAACTATTCCTGAAGACTACTTCAAGAAAAAGCTGCCTAGGAGTCCAATGCTGTGTTGAAGAAGAAAGGTGATCATACCAAATATTGACTTTCAGGCTCATTAGAATTGGACAAACTATTTTCAGGGTTCTAGCCAGAAAAATTTCACAGGGCTCAGCGCTATCGGGGAGGCGGTTCCTTGGTACTAAACGATCGCTTGCTGGTGCTAATGGCCGTGCTGCTAGCTAACTGTGATGATAGCGATCTGTTCCGGTAGCTAACAGTGGAAATTCTCAGCCTGGCGTGACGGTACCTCAGCAAGGTGCAGCACCGGGGGCTCGGGCGCAAGCTAGGACCCTGTTTTTATTTTCTACACTGTATTTCCATGCATGTTTGCACATTTCAGTAAATTATTGCACCTTTTTTCCATTTTCCTAGCAAAGTATAAATAAATGATGGGGGTCTCAAAACTAAACTTTTGCACACTACCGTATATGATAACCTTAATAATACAGAACTTTATAATAATGGTATAATATTATGGGTATTATGTGGTTTTTAAAAAAAGATAATTAGCACTCGTATGATACTAACTAGCCAACACTAAGACATGACATAAGAGAGGAAGCAACCTGTGAAGTGCATCATCTGGGGTTGGTGCACAGTTATACTGTGCACACCAACATTGTGTGAATGATAAACTAAGTAAACTCTGGTATGTGAAGGCTGGGAATGACGGGGGCACACGGGAGACGAGAAACAGTCATTTGTTGTCAGCTGTAGAGTGCTCCTCTAAATCCTCCTCCTGTCTGTTTGGAGTATACCTATGTTATCCTACCCCTCTTTTCAAAATAAAACCATAATATTAGAATAATCTAGAACATAATTGTGACATTATCCAGACGTAGTGAACTGGAAGCCTCTTCACAGCACAGGCTTGTATGAAAGCAAAACTAGGGCAGTGGTTAAACGCAGACCTGGTGATGCTTGGACTCGGCGGAGTGGAAATGATCACTTGACAAACCCACCAGGCTGTGGAAAAGCTAGCCATGGTTCAGGAGCCAGTCATTTGTTGTTGCTTCTGGAAAAAAACCAGAGGCCCCAGCAGCTCAATGTGAACTCTTCATTCCCATGGAAACAAAAAGAGATGGAAAGCTAAAAATAGTCTCGGGGGTAATATAGGTGTTGAAGTATATTATAGTCTGTGTGCTGTTGATTGTGCAAAATCAGTGCTCAGACACATTTAGCTAAACAATGAATATTATAATTATTATGAGTTTTCTTTTTTTTTTGGTTGCGCTTCATCAAGCAGCAAGTACTCCTAATACACTGAAACACACAAGCACACAAACTGCAGCCTGGTGTGAAGCAGGAAACTTTAATGTCAACAGGGATAATGACCTGACCCCCTCAACCCTGTGTTTATATATGGACTGGGTCATCAGTAGTACCGAAATCCCTTCTGCAGCACCACCATTGTCTCACACACACACACACACTTGGAGAGTGCCTAAATAAAGTGCTCCATCAGAGATGTGTGTGCTGTGCCAGCAGTTGGCTTAGCAGCTAATGTCATGGGCTCAACACGCCATTTACGCAGCACCCTCGCTAAGGCCAGGCATGAAAGACATGGATAAAGAGAGATATATTGTGTATGTGTGTGCATACTGCGAGCTACAAAGGAGAAAGATGTAACACAAAGTAGAGCCATATGCAGTGCGTACAGTCTAAATGGTATTCCAGTGTGCCTTGTCATTGTATCTGCGGCTCATCCCTCAGGTCTTGACTGACCCATATGGTCTATGACTTGAATGACCAGTGAGCCGTCCATGTGACACAAGCACAAGCGATGACTCAGCAGGCCCTGGGAGAATGTCCTTGTCTCTGTCACCACTTAAACAGTCAGCCTCTCATGCTTGGTGCCCACTGACTGCAGTTGCTTCTGTCAAAGACTGCAAACTGCACTTCATATTTAACACTGTTTTAGCAACATTTATTCAATATGGCATGCCAACAAATTGTAGATTGCCCAGCTGATTAAAATATCAAAATCATCCACACAAACAGTCGGATATAATAGTTGGAAAACAAGAATTCGGCTCTGAGTGCTCAATGAGATTAGTGCTTTCAGGGCATTTGGTAAATGTGTCCAAAATCTCATAAATATTGCCATGTTAGGTCAACAAGAGACTAGGTACAAGAGGTTATCTCTTTTTTTTTTAATTGCAATAACCCATACTAATATTCTTATTGTTTCTCGGTTCTATAAAATCTTGCAAAGGGGTGAAATGTGGTCACCATCCACAGAAACCAAGAATATTTAAGCTATTGTCATAAAAGACTGGATCACAGCAAAGGCTTGTTTATGATGGAGGTACAGTTTGGTTGCTGTTTATCTGAAAGGTCAAGGAAGCAGGGGAGATGGAGCTTGAATAGAATGAACCTGAATGGCTCAGCACCTCCTGACTAGAACAGCTCAGCTTTTAGCTTAGTGATAAAGTCAGATGACAAAAAGTTCAGGAGAAGCAAACAAACCTTTATTAAAAGCTTTCCTGGTGAATAACATTGGAAAACGTTGACCTTAGACATCACTGCTTATTCATTAAGCTGTCAATCCTCAATTTACCTCAGCGTGTGTGTGTGTGTGTGTGTGTGTGTGTGTGTGTGTGTAAATGCCGCTGTTTATTCAGGTTTTGATGTATGCATTTGTAAAACAGTCTTTTGTCTCCAAATTTCTTTGTGTTGCGTTGCTTTGTGTGTGAATTGGATCATGGGTTTGTGAGTATTTAAAATTGCACACAAATCATTGTACAGATTTGAAAAACATAGTTTTTTGCCTGCAGACCACATCGCACGCGGACATTTTTGAGAATAACACGTTGGTTTTATTGATATCAGTGGCATCCTTTTTTTTTCTTACTTTGTTGGAATGCATAGAGTATAATTCATCGTTTGTAAAGAGACGTTCAAGACTTGATAACTCCACCCAAGAAAAATGTGTAATGTATGTAGAAAGTTGTCAACATTTGGGAGTGATTGCAGCCATGCTGAACAATTAAGTAATAAAAACCCTTTGTTTACTCTGACAGTGTATCACAGTTTTCTCCATCTTTCTTTCCTTTTCCCCGTCTCACCTGGGCTCAGGAAATCTGACTGTTTTTTAGTTTGAGCGTAGTTGTGTATTTTCACATGAGCATAAAACCTCAGAGTGTTTAACCCAGGGCGAGTGACTCAGCTGAGACAGAAGGCTCTGTGAGTCTGCAACCATCTACTTTGAATGTGATTTTTGAGGCTGCATTCAATCCAGGGAGGCACATTTGAGCTGATATATAACAGCGAAGAACAACAGTACGCTACTGACACAAGTGTGCATGTGTGTTTTGAATATTGGGGATTTCACCCCAGACTTCCTCTTCTTGTAAGTCAAGCACAGCTGTGTGCAGCAGGCTAAAAATATCTCATTAGACCTACGCAAGGGGGCATGAAAAACAGAAATTAGGCTGCCTGTAACAGAGCCACTGTCAGCGGGAGTGAGGGCTCCCCAGTCTGTAGCAAAAGGCTGCCTAATTTTCCCATCAATCAAATGGTTTGATGAGGAAATTAGGCATCGCTTTCTCTTTTCTTAAAAAAATGTAATTAATGCTATTTCTGTTTTAGCTCTAACTGCATTCCAGCTGGAGGTGAAACGTTGAAAGGACGGCGTGGGGAAAATGATGGAATGGAGGATAAGAAATCAGGGAAAACGAACAGCATGAAATATGTATGAGAAGATAAACACAAGCAGTAGAATTGCTTCTATCCAACTGTAAGCTGCATTAAAAACAGAGTTCAGAAAACATGGACTTATTTTTGTAACTGTTCAGCAGTGTAGCATGTCAGTTTGCATATGATACTGTTCTTAAATACATTAGAATAACTTCTTGAAAGTCATTTTACGTCCCAGCAGATGACTGAAATCAATTTGCTGGAGCTATTTAGCTGATTTAGCTAGGCATTTCATCCATTTGATGAGCTGGATTGTCTTTTTTTCTCATGGAATAATAACTGGATTATTGTGGATTAGTCCCTCAGACTCTGTAAAGACAAAACTATTCATGTGTCTGTGAGGGGGAAGGGGGGGGGGGGGGGGGGGTCTTTTGACCAAAATCAGCATGAGAGGAAGTAGATGTTTTAATGCTGATGAAGGTATTTTAAAAAAAGTTCTACATATGAGGGAAATATAAGCACATGATTTATAACTAGGTTTCAGAATTGACTAGAAAACCTTTTAATTATATTCCTTTAGTTGTTCCTGGGTGTGTGATGCTACGGGGGACTTCAGCTACACTGTGAAGAAAACCTCATTTGATTGCTTATGTCTGTGACCTAATTCTGCAACTCATGACCACAGGTTGGATTGTAATTTAGATCATTTAAAATTATTAGGGATTTGGAGGTTGTCCTTCAGGCTCGGTTGTCTCTTGTTACAGTCATCCGTGTGTGTGTGTGTGTGTGTGTGTGTGTGTGTGTGTGTGTGTGTGTGTGTGTGTGAGAAGTGGAGCCACTTCTCAGTGGATGTTTGGCTCCTCCGGGTTCGTGTGTTACCACCTATTCCATCATTGTTTAGATGCAGCCGAGGTTTGAGCGCCTCTGGTTTTGTGACCTTGTTTGTTTGTTTTTAAACAGATGATGCAGTTTTGTGAAACCAGGATTCCCAGGACGAGGCAGGGTTACGAGTAAGCGCTTGTTGAAATTGGGCTCTGGTCTGTTTAGTTTGAGCTTAGCTTCACAAGTGAACGACTGCTTTTTTATAACGTTTTTTTGTATTTATCATAGCCAGAAGAATGAGGGCCCTCCCAACTTGGTATCATCCACTCAGGTGCTGTCTCTCCCGATCTCTCTGACCCATAGACACAAACTGGAGTATTCCCTTTGGTCTTCACTCTAAATCCTTATTTAGCCAAGTAGGGCAGCCACTTGAGGGAGGGACAGGATGCCTATTTTAATTAGGGCTTCTTTGTCTGTCAGACAGAGACTGGGTGCTCCTGTCGAGCGACACCATCTTCCAGGAGAGCACTCCTCCGCCTTAATAAACCGCTCGGCTGGCTCAGTGAGTGTACAGTCCCATTCTGCCCTGCTCAATATTTGTGGCTCATCAGAGCTGCAGTCCTTTCCCTCAGTCCCTCTGCTTATCTTATCATATCTTGGTCCACTTTCCTGGAAATGGAGAGAGGGAGATCATTATTCCTCATGACAGAGAACTTTGAACATTTGATTGTTCATTTCATGGTTCATTGTTTATTTTCTGAGGAGATAGTGAGAGTGTGAATGTGTGAAGGGTGTGGTCCCAGAGCTCTTACCATGCGCTTTCAAAACACCCTCCCTGATTTGTATAACGTATTTTTGTAATCATGTATAAGTGCATTGATTGTGGGAGTTTCCTGTTGCTGTAAAATTGCCCTCGAAGGGGGAAAAAAAATTGTGTTCCTGATGTCTGCTCCACAGGTGTGGAAAGAAAAATGAATATATAGGAAGACATATACGCACTGAATACAAGGCTCAAATTTTAGAAGATATGAACTGCAAAAAGCCACGAAAAACATCATAAACATTTCTGACTGAAAACATCTTTGCAACTTCAGCCAAGCCAGTCACTGAAAAGGTATGAAAAGGTTTTAACGCCAAAGAAAATTCAGAGCTATGTGCAGGTAGATAAGAACACCTGGATTTAAACTGTTTTAACTAATGTTAGCAACGTTTCTCTTTAAAGTATACTAGCACCTGTAGTATATAAATACAGAGGCTTCTCTTTCTCTTTGTGGGTTCCTAGAGTAACCCGGCTGAATTCACTGGCTCAACCGTTTTGCATATATAAAATAAAATCCTGACTGAGGCTCTGTGTGGCATGATGTTAGGACCAGATTTGAAGAGGCAGCTCTGTGACATTGGAAGCTCTGGTTTCAGGCTCAGCGTGCCTCACCAACCCATTAATGTCCCTCTGTAGTCTGTCCCTCTCTCTGTTTTTGTTTGGTTCTATAGTCATTGCTCATAATTTTTCTCCTCCCTCACACCGTCCTGTCTGACTTTAAAAATACGTTTTCCCTCCCAAGTGTTGCCAAATTCTGCTCAAGGAATAATTGCCTGGGTTCATCTCTTATCATCTGATGCTATGGAAGTAATTGTTATTTTATAGCTTATACATATGCTGCATAAACTTGCATTTATTTATTGAATTACATCCTAAAACACAAAAGACCTAATGAAATCTACCAAAATGAGTTACATCCTTCATACAGCAGTAACCTTGAGAATTTATTTTAGAACATTAATAATGAATACTAATAGTGTCGGCATCTTCAGACAGGGCTTCCAGGGGGACTCTCGAGACTCTCTCCCCTCACCTTTGCTGCCTCCTCTCACTTCCTTGCTCAGTGGATGAAATCACGCATTGCATAACTCAGTGGAGCTTAATTTGAGTTGTGTTTTTAAGAGTGTCCACGGCAAGAGCTTTTTTTCTGGCTCAGAAAGAGGCTTAAGTGAAACATCGAGGCAGAAAGTGGATTTGTCATCAGACGAGAAGGTGGAAAGAGAACTTCTGCGGCTCTGTCGCATCACGTTTGTGAGCTGCTGATAACAAGTTGTATTTACGTGAATGTGGGGAAGACGTTTGCTAAGTTTATTGTGACTTGCTTTATTTTCCTTGCAATCAAGCTGCGTTCGCACTCACATTCACACCTATGGGCAATTTGGAATCACCAATTAACCTAACCCCACTAAGTGCATGTCTTTGGACTGTGGGAGGAAAGATCAAAGAAAACCCACACAAACACGGGGAGAACATGCAAACTCCACACACAAAGCCAGGACCTTCTTGCTGTGAGGCAGCAATGCTAGTGGTGTTGAAGTAGCGATAAAGGCACAGCATCAAGAGGTAATGGAAGACTAAAGAAAGGATGAGACTTGATCAAAGCTGAGGTTAATAATACCTTTGTGCGTGCATGGTTTTCTTAAGAGCAATGTAGTGAGGGTATGACAGATTAAAACAACTCACAATGGGTAAGGAAATGCAAAGTCAAAGGGAGAGAAAGGTTAGAGTGGGAAACTGCAGGGCGTTTGGGGCTATAGAGAAGCAGTGAAGGAAGGATCAATGTGTGGGTGACACTTAATGAAAGTAAAGTAGCACTGATTGTTCTGTGTAGGAGAAATCAGTGTGAAGGATTGTAGCGCTGCTTTAGCAAAGCCTGTCAGATGTTTTTGTCCACTATAAACATTTACTGCAGATACCAAAGCAATGCACATATTTTATAATAATTTTTAACCTCGTGTGGCTTGGCTGTCTAAATGCCAGTCAGCCATCGCTAAGTCATGGCCTGATGGCTAGAGTGGATGAACTGGAATAAGTCCTCAGACAAAGGCGGATAAATTCCCAGACTGAAAAGTCTACAAAAGGCTGGCTCTTTTCAATGATATGCCTACCTCCTCGAGTCTTCTTGACTTGGCTAGATGTTCTGAATAGGTGTTTCTTAACCAAAGAAAGAATTCTGCAGTCATCCACTTTAGCCGTCTTCAGCTGGACAGTGCATTCCTTCTGTTTAAGACTGTACCACATTGTTAATTTGACCACCGCTGATGTTTTTACTATCCCGCTGATACACAGATTTTGGTGTTTCTGCCTAATGATGTCCTTCCTTGCTGGTATCCACATTTCTTTGACCTCATGTTGAGAGTTTTTTTTAGAGAACAGCTGCCAAATGCAAGTTCAGCATTTGGAATCCATCCTTACCTGCTTAATTTGTCACTGACAAAAGGCCTCACCTCTTTGTATGTCAATTGTCCAGTTACTTTGAGCCTACTTTGAGTGGGTGACTAAAAGGATAGAACACGTTTATTAAACCCGCTGAATCGAAGCTGAAAGTCTGCACTTAAATCACATCTTGACTGTCTAATGATAAAATCCACTGTGATGGTGTACAGAGGCAAAATGACAAAAACTGCCATTGTCCAAATACTTGTGGACCCAACTGCGTGTTCATATTCGACATATCTTTAGCTTGTAATTGTGCGAGCATTTTTCCACAGCACAGTGTCAGATTAATGCCATGTATTTGTCAGAGAAACGCGTTGCTGTGGGAACGTGGACTCTCAAGGGTCTGTTTAAACTCGTGTTAGAAGTGGCGGTCTGCCAGCTTCAACTAGATAACACCTGAACTCAGCACTTCTTCAGAGGATCTGAATGTATCTTGACTTGAAAGTTATTTTGTGTAACCTCATCCAGAAATCTTTTGATATCTCTCGATGTCTCGCTCTGTATGTGACGGCAGTACAGCTTGATAGATGTCGAGCACATTTGGAGTGAATGCCATCTCTGTAAGCTCTCATTCACACATCCCTCAGATCTATTAAATTGCACCTAATATACTGTCATACTGTATTTGTCACAGTTTAAAACAACCAGATCCCTCTGTCAACCCACCTTATTTCTAGTTCTCTTTGGGCTGTACCACAGAGGTTTGCCTCTAAGCTTTGGTTGAAGCTTGGCGCCATAACTTTCTTTTTACTTCACTCTAATAAATATTGTGACTGTGCTTAGAGACCAGTGGTAATCTCCCCAAACAGATGGTCACTGCTCAGTGTTGCCGAACTGTGCATAGAAACAGCAGATTTGCACCATAGTGCCACTAAAATTTACGGATTCCACAGGCATTTTTTTACTCAGCGCTTACAAATCAGTGGAAACTGGAATACAGAGCAGAAATAAGGTCTATCTATTACACTCCTCGCCCCCCACCCCCTCTATCAAGCACTGATTTTCAGGAGAGGTGGTAAGCCACTCAGATCATTTCATCTCTTAGTTCAAACTGGAGAGTAGGGTAAAAATACAGAAATATATTTGCATTTCCACTGAGTTCTCTTCATAACATCTGTGTAGCAGCATGTATATTGATATTGATATTGATTCTTCTTTACCTTTGATTTCTGTTGTAGTCATGATGGAGTTATGATGGTGATGGGTTAAGTAGTTGTCATGGAATTACTTAGATTGCACTTAAACTAGCTTTTTTTTTTTTTTTTATGTACAGCTTTGAGCCTAAAAACCAAATTGGTACAACCCACCTGAGGAGGTGCTGATGCAGTTCATTTTTGAACCATTTCATCTGCTTACACATCTGGTGTGATTTTTGAACGATGGCCAAGCACAGAACTTTAATGCTTCTTCATTGAAGTCTGTCTCTGTGCAGCAAACTGGGACTGACTACCCAGGGTCCCAATGGAAGGAGGGGCCTATTCAAGCCTGGAATGAGAACTTTGGCTGGCATTCAGACTTTAAAACTTCTGAGTAATTAGTGAATTAAATTCCCTCAGTAAATTGGTTGGGTGACTGAACTTTGATTCCAAAAAATGTCGAGGCTCTCTCATGCTACTTTTACCAATCACACCAAATGGTTTAGTCCATCCCACACTGGACTTGCCTTTACAGCACAGCTAATTTATTCTATTGAGGTGACTGCTGATGCATACTGTGAGTCATGTCTTATTGCAAAAAAAGCAAAATCAAATTGCCAAAACCCCACAACTGAAATACCAATTTCAGGTCTGGGTTCATGTCAGTCACTGTATCTTGCATACGCTTGAAAAGGCCAATATTTCTTTGTGTGAGATTTGGACAGCCATCGGTTGTAACACCTGCCAGTTTGTTCCGTTTCAGCTCCAGCCTATCGGAGCGTGCAGTTACCTCTGTGAACAAATCACCCCTGTCTTTGTCCCTTTAAATCAGCATATTGATGCCAGCTCCTCTGTAATCTCAAACTGCTTGTTTTCCCACGTACCAAGATGAGCAACTGGGCTGTGCCGTGGCCATCACAGCTCTTGTCCAGAGCCAAGGAGAAAAACATCTAATTGCCTGATTTGCTTTTCAATTGAAGCTCCAGATTTCCCGCAGTGTCCGTGATCCTCCTTGTTATGGTTTAGCTGCACATTCTCATGCTGCTTTTTTCTCAGGGCATATTAGCACAGCAGACACCACCACACACTCCGAAATCCCCATC